>NC_139706.1:33667067-33767067 GCF_964188405.1 Protomyctophum parallelum
TGATATCTCATGGCTTCCATGAATGTTTTCTGTGCTATGTCAACATTGTCAGTTTACATTTTATAGATGTTCTTTCTATCCAAAGTGACTTAAAACTGCAATGTTAAGGGGGGAAAAATGAATAATAAAAAAAGCTTAAATTCATTGTCCACTGACATTACAAAGTGGTGTTCAGGAAAAGAAGATCCTAGATGTGGTAGATGAGAGCGAAGAGGGACAGGAGATAAAATGAGGAATAAGTATAAAGAAGGAAGTCAAATATAAGGAAGAGGCTATTAATCAGAACATGATATCCTGTTGGTGCTTGTCTACTCTGACAAGACTGGATTACTATCTCTTGTTCTAGGTCAGTCTGTATGAGAATGTCAGTTTAATGGCGGAATTGTATTTTAAATCCATTGAATGTTTCAATCACACTGCAGTGGGAATGCCATTCATTATCAGGCCCAATTTATACTTGAGTCGTACAAAGCAGATAGCAGATCTACAAGCTCACAATGCAACACATTGTGCACTTTTAGACAATTTCCGCTGCATGACAGAATAAATATGAAGTGCGGAAAGGTCCAGTGTAAAATGAAAGCTTATCTCTTATAATAATCATTTAGTCCTCACTCCTTTGGGGCATAACATTTTTTTTGTCACTGTACATTTTGCACATTATCATCTCTGCCGGGAGGAAACCTCATATAGCTTGTAGATCTGCTATTTTGGATACTTTTGTGTGACACTGTAGTGTGATGAAGTTAGGTCCACCTTTACACGGCAACGGTCTGTAGAGAAAACAGCAAAGTCCCGTTGCGTTCTCACTTGTTATTCCAGCTTTCTAACATGCTGTAGTGTAGTGTGCATGCCAGGTGGCTAGGTGGGATAGACAGGCATGCATGCATAGAACTCCTCCTATCACATGGCTGTTTGTTTACATTCACCAAGGCTTTGTATTCGTAGGATGAGCTCATCCTAGGAACTCAAATATCGCCTAGGGCTCTGAACCAATGTAATAAACATGAGCGACGTCACGTGAGCCATGATGTCACAGGTTGTGCGGAGTCACCGTTTTGCCCGTTTACACGGAGGCGCCAGGCAGGGCGTTTTCAAAGATTTCCACTCTGGAAGGGGTTTTCTCTTTGTTATGTTTTCAACCCCCGATAACGCCGGTGACGTCTAAACGGGCGCCACATCTGATATTTTATTTGTACGTTTTCTCTAGAGATCGTTGCCGTGTAAAGGTGGTCTAGTGTCTTGCTCAAGGACACTTCTGATACACTATCTATAGGACCTGGCGACTAGGGATCTTCTGATTCCCAAATGGCCTCACTAGCTATGCCTGCCCAGTGCCCATGTTATAGTCAGGGGGTCACTCAGGTCTTTGTGAATTATAACCAAAGAGAAAAAAGCCAATAGATCTCTCAATCACATTCCCTCCCATGTCCTCAGCATACTCCATGTCCTCAATATTTAATTGTTGTTCTTAGGCTGAATAATATGACCTGCTTGAACTTGTTCAAATTCTGTCTTTCATCATTTATATGGCCAGATGTGATATATATTACAGCTTTGAGAGTTGTACATGCAGGGATGATTCTTCCTTGGGGGTTTACTGTGGGCGAAACCATCATGTCAAGTCATGTCATGTGTGTTTTATTGGTCAAGTTCGCAACTCTCTGCCAAGTCTGCAACGTTCAATCAGTGTGACAGACCGTGCTAACAGCCTAAAACACTGAAGGGAGTAAATGTGGTTAAGCTGTTGTTTTTGTATATAAATGTGCCCATTCTGGTGACGTAAATGAATCATTCAGTCTGTACAAGTCCAGAATTTTTTGTCTAGGTTGCCTTCTCCTCTCACACACACACACGCACATGCACACACGCATGCACACACACACACACTCTCTCTCTCTCTCTCTCTCTCTATCTGCTTAGCCACCAATACATCTCTCACACTGCCCTCACTTCCTCAGACCTAATTACTGCTAAAAGCCAGAACACCGCTAATAAAATGTAACTTCCAACAGTACAAACGTAACATTCTGGACGGGAATTGAGCCGTACGTGTGCAGCAGCACTGTCTTGTCCGCCTGCCCTGCCCCGTCCGGCAGTTTATCTCCGTGCATGCTCGCTGCCCGGGAAGCTAAACTGCTGAGGCTGTTGTCTTTGTCGCTTCAGATTAGAGCAGCGAGTTGGCGTGGCTGTAGCAAGAGTTCCCATCAGGCCTGGCTGCATGGGGAAGCTACGAGGGCTTTTAAGTGTAAAGGTATTAAAGGCTAAGGCAAAGGTCTAAGCCCAGGCCTTGGAAATCAGCCAGCCATAGTGGGACAACGTATTCTTCTATTATATCTCTGCCATTCCCAAACTGCATGTGGACCAGGGTCCAGTTGGTGGGCCATGATCATATTGCAAGTGGGGCGCCAAATAATTAGTAAAACACTTTATTGATAATATAAAATATTATTTAAAAATAAACAAAAAATAATTATAAAAAAAACGTCATGGTATTGTAGCTGTGTTGTCTTTAAAACCTTGAAAAATGTGTTTCCATTGTGATTCTGATGAATTTAAAGTATACTATGTTAGTTCCATTGATCAAAACCAGAAGACAATCAATTGATTTATCATTGAAATATACCTGCCTGAAAATGCATCTAACCACTTAACACAGCTGAGTGGGCCGCAAACACTTTCTAGGGCTCTGATACACAAAAGGTTGGGAACCGTTCTCATGGTGAGTGTAGAGAGTAAGGTCCATTTAATTCCGTTTGTACACACAGAGTTAAACGTCTATCCAATCCTCTCTTTTCCATACTTTCCATACGCCTTGCCTCTTCCTCTCTCCCTTTTATCTCTCAGTTGATGTGCAGCAGAGCAGGCATGCTGAGATGTATTCAGCTACAGTCATAATTTGCTATCCTCCTGTGACAGTATTCCCAATTATCTTGTGAATAATAGTTTGAGTCGGCACACGGTTATAGTGATTCTCTCTCTCTCCGGCTCTAATGTGCTCTTGCTTCAAAGACAATGTCCCCCACCACCATCTCGCCTCTCCTGTTTCTTGTCTCGGCACCTGAGTGACGGACGTAGTACTCTAGGAGCACAGGCCGGGGAAATAATCTGGGTACTAAAGACAGCTCTGATGCTCCAGGAAAATGCCAAATGTCAGATGATTTGGTCGAACATGTCCATGCTATGTAGTGTACACATTAGAGTAGATTGCGTTTAGGTCAGTCAATCAATACATTGTCGGATGGATCCAATGAATGTTATCATCCATGAAAGGTCAACTGTCATTCGTTGGTTAGCGAGCATTCACTGCCATTTTGTTCCGTTCAAAACCGGATTAGGGAACTTGATACAGTAAAAGCCCTATTGGGAATGGGCTGAAAATGAAAATAATTGAATAGCTACTTTGCTTGCATAGCACCTTTCAGACAGAATCCATTTCCCTTGACTGTAATATGCACCACTTTGATACATACATGATACAAACACATAGATAAGACCATGAAAACACAGCACTTCCTCTGACAATAAGAACTCATCATAATTTTTCGACCATGGGACAATATCACGCCAGACTTCCCGGTCCTTCATTGCCATCCCCAGTTCCTGCTTACTGATGCATGTGTCCCTAGCTAACATCAGGGAACGACAGTTTTCTACCTCTGGTCTGCATTGAGGCAGGACTCCAGAGAAGAAGGGAAGATATAACCTCATTGTCAGCTCTGTAGCAGTGGCCGGCAAACTGTGTTCTTCTGGAACGGACTAGTGAAGACACACAGGGAAGGTTGCCGTATATTAGATTAGTCGATGGATGGCTCTTCCAAGCCAGATTTTTCGCTCTCATTAGAAGGCGGGTGTAAGTGCCATCCAACCGTTTCTCTAAAGTGTCCATGTCTCGGAGCCATAGAGTAGAATCGGCTCAACGGCCGTCCTGAATATTTTTTACTTTTAACATCTTACTAAGCCGGGATGACCAGATCTTATGCATGTCATTGCAGGCTGACCATGCAGGCCATACCCTTCCTAGTTTGAAAGTCCTTTTGGGATAAGATAAGAACTGGTTGAATACCATCATGTAATTGCCTTGATGTCGGAGACATGTGGCTGTCTGTGCTCTCCCTACTAGGACCAACTGTAAGATGTATGTGTTTGGTCAGACGTACCAACAGTCCGACAGGCATTAGTCCGACACCTTACCCAAAACCCAACCCTAAACAATAACTTCACAGGAAGCCATGGGTTAGTTTTAACCTGCCACGCATGTCGGGAGCCACAGGTTCATTTTAACCTGCCACACATGTCGGGAGCCACGGGTGAGTTTTAACCGCTGCCATGGGTTAGTTGTAACCCGCCACGCATGTCGGGAGCGACGGTGCAGTTGCCGGACTAATGTCTGTCAGACTGTTAGTATGTTATGCACCCCAGATGTTAGCAGTGGACGAGGGACTAGAATTAGCATGACAACTGAATACTGAATTGGGAGGCAAAAGACAAAAAGCTAAACAAAAAAAATATTAGAAGAAAAGAAAAAGTCCAATGCCTTGATATAATCATTCTCTGCCAACGACTTAATTTACTGCTTTTTTAGCAACTCCCGTAGCGCCAACGACGTCTTTATTGCCTTTTTAACACGCGTTTTTTAAATAAAAAAAATAAAGAAATGTATAGATGTATAAATGTATAATGTATAGCTCAGGGTCTTTTTTGTGCCCCCTAGTGGCGATGGAAGTTAACATGCCCAGAGGTATAGGGACTCATAAATCCTGAAGTGAGTTGGGAATTACAAAGCAGTGAGCATCGTCTCAGTCCAGTCACCCAATGTGACCCCATGTCCCATCTCTGTCTGACTGCGGTGACGCTGTCTGTCTCAATATTAGAGCCAGTGGAATGCATGACTGAAACCTAAAATGCTGTTCTTAACCTTTGGTTTGTCAAATCTTGTCTGTTTGAAGGTGATTCAGATTCCAACTGGTTTCTCTTTCTAGATGCTCTTTACGTGCATGCATTTGATTATGTAAATGAGGTGCAACAGTTCTGGATTGTGTCGGCTGCACCGCTTGCACCTTGTCTGTTAATTGCCCTAGTGACTTTAAATCGGGTGTATTGAAGTCAGGAATTCTAGTCTATAAAGACATGATTCTGTGCAACAAATGGTTCATTTGAGGTACAGATGTTTAACCGCTTAAGCCCTATCCTGTATACCAGGGGTTTCCAACCATTCTATTGTCACGGACCGGCTGTTCACACAAACATTAAATTCCTATTGACAATGAATGGAGAATTTACGTCATATGTGTCTGAGAAAATCATCTATTTTTGAGTGATGCAACCATAGGGTGCAGCACTCCAATGCCCAGCAATGTGTGTCTGCCTGGCTGTGTATGAGCACGGAAATAGAATATTTTCACAGACACACGCACGCACACACACATGCACACACACAGAGGCCAGAGAGGAGAGTTTGTACAGTACAGTACAGTACAGTACAGTACAGTACAGTACAGTACAGTACAGTACAGTACAGTACAGTACAGTACAGTACAGTACAGTACAGTACAGTACATGTACATAGCCTATATCCGCAGGATTCAGTGTTTTAGCTAAAGCGATAATTTAAGCTTAATAACAATATATAGATGTCTCTTCAACAAATGGGAGCCAGCGGCAGGCTTTTTCCAATTGTGGTCCTTTTCATAATTGTTTTAGGCAAAGCGATGGGTTACTAATTATACTTTGGTCCGACATACCATTGGTCCGATCGACTACCTACCCCAAACCCTCACCCTAACCATAACTGCGAGCACGGGGCAGCACACCTAAACCTAACCCCCAACCCTATCCCGAGTCGGACCAATGCTCCTTCGAACCAATGATATGTCGGAGCAAAGTATGCTCCCCAGTCCCCAAGCGATGCAGGCCTAATTATTATATTATGTTCATTCCATACCAAAACTCTGATTCTGATCTGTCATCTCTGCGTGTGTTGACACTATACACAGTGACACACGCAGAAGAACTGGGAGGCGGAGGTGCGCTGCCCGGAGCAGTGTGTTAACCAGGTATTTGCCCAACCAGACCCCACAACACCTTAAAAGGGAGATTGTTACTTTTCTAACGCATTTTGAGCCTGTAGATCTGCTATTTTCACTAGTGTGGGTCCCGGGCAAACATCTAATTTCTCTTTGGGTTCACGGCACGGACTAAAAGGTTTGCGAACCATTGTACTAGACATTTGTAATTGTGAAAATCCTTTCACACACGCCATCCATTTTCACACCTGTCCCGTGCTGTGAATGACTCGGACATGTTCGCTATGTGCCCAGACATAGTTTGAATTCTGTCAGTGACTTTTCACCCTTGTATGCCCACAATCTCAATGAATCTCAATGAAGAACAGAATGCCACGCGGCGGAATGCACTCTCCTTTGACACTACAAAAACAGGCTGTGGATGGACCGCTCTTTAGTGGAGTGATTCTGAACTTTTCTAACCACATGAACCCTATAATTGCCCTTTTCTGGGCATGGCATATTAGGCAAAACACAAACATAGACAAAGCGATTTGGTCCAGCCAGGAGAATGAGACTAGCAGGACCCTGCCAAAGACACTAAGAACTGCCAGCCAGCAAATTCATGCTGTGGGAACCAACACACAGGCATCAATCACCAGGACGTCCCACACTAACAAATGTGGATGTACTCAAGGATGATGCAGAAGCGCAAAGTATCAATGAACTGGCCAGATGTATGGAGAACCGGGGTGACTGCAGCGACAATGGAGGCCTCGTCTGAGGACGACCTAGAGAGATTTGGTTCAGAGTGACCACGTACTAGGCCCCTGAGGGACCCTGGTCAACAAAGTTAATAGGATTTCAAGGACCCCCAGTTTCATTCATTCAGAGCTTTTGATTCTGATTAGGCCACGGACCTCCACTAGATAAGAATCTTTCTTTTTATGCTGGTACCTCAGTCTACAATGTAAAAATCCTTTACTAGAGTAAGAGTCGATTTGGTTCCTAGTGTCAATCTCGTAGCTGTGGACCCTGGGAAATCATTTTACGCTGCAATATGCTACAAATGCATACAGTTTCTCATTTGTTTTGTTTCATATTATGTTAATGACCTATGTGTGTACATGTACTGTTATTGTGACGGTAAGTCACATTTACTATGAAAACCTGAATTTCTGTGTGTCACGTCACACATCCTGGCCTCCATATATGGTTATGCCTCATGACATCACACCTCGTGACATCACGCCTCTATACATGGTCACACCTCCTGACATCACGCCTCCATCTCCATGGAGCTGACCTGTTCTGACAGTCCATATGTTGATGCTTCCCCACCCGTCCTTCCTCTTCAATGTCTCCCTTTTGACTGATACCTGTCCATTCAAACTCTAGATGGGCCTGCCCCAAAGTTATTTGTGCAGCCGCGCCCGGCAGCCGGCGAAAACTAGAGTTCTCAACCGGCCCTATACCTGGGCCCTCATCAAACCCTGTACATTCAAGACACTACCTCCGCTGCCACCCTTAGATCTTCATATCATATGAGCTGACCTGTTCTGACATTCCTTATGTTGATCTGATCTCATCAAACCCTGTACACTCAAGACACGCTCCGTATATGGTTCACAGAGAAGATTGTGTGCATACCAAAACTCTGTCGCGTGGGTGCGTGCACAAGTGTGTGTGTGTGTCTCAACTCTCAATGCCTGGTGCTGGATGTCAAGGCAAACATCAAGGAAGATAAAGAACATCCACACCCTAACCCTAACCCAGTTTCTACAGCTCCGAGACTTAGGGTGCCATTAAGGACTTCAAATAATATTACTAATCATATTACAGTTTTATGAGCTGGGGGCGTGTTGTATGTCATATTGCAATTTTGGGCATGTTAAGAAGCGCTTTCGACACCCCGTGGATTGCGCAAAACGGCCTTGAATTAGTCATGGGTGTGTTTAAGGCGTGTTTGAGACGTACCCAATCAACATGTCCGTAGGCCTACTATTCTCTTTACCAGTCAGCTGATGTCACATACGGAATGCGCACTTTGGGGATCGTGGTATTACATTTCTTCAGGCTGGCACCATAGAAGACATGACATGACTTTGTCACATTTG
This sequence comes from Protomyctophum parallelum, assembly GCF_964188405.1. NCBI lineage: Eukaryota > Metazoa > Chordata > Actinopteri > Myctophiformes > Myctophidae > Protomyctophum > Protomyctophum parallelum. Next base: position 33,675,190 of record NC_139706.1, read on the forward strand.
GGTTAATTATTCCTATTGCACTGCATGCTGTCACCTTTATGCCTCAAAATAATTTGTTTCTATTGAAAAACACCAGTAAAATAACGTTTATTATATTTTATTTCATTCAAGTCATGATGAAGGAATGAGTTGAATGTTGCTGCTTAATGCTGTGCCTGTGGCCCCCGATGGTATATGGTCTTCGCTCATAGCATTTTATTGAAGAAGACTTGAATCGGGTGTGATACAGCATATGAAAGCAAACTTCCCAAGGATTATGGAGATGTTGATTTATGATGAGATGATGAATTATGGCCGTTTCTAATCTCAACATTTTACAAAAAAAGACAAAAGGCTGTTGCCATGTCTCATAGAAACAAGTAAATAGGTATATAAAAATAAGCGCATATAACAGGGGTCTGCAACCTATTTTAAATGAAGTGCCATGTTTTTATTTTCTAGATAGTGAGTCTGCCATATCCAGATTCATTTTAATGACACCACATTAAAATAAAAAAACATATTTTGATTGTCCACAAATATAAAGTTCTTCCTTCTTTTTAAATATGTTCTTGCACATTGTTATAATGATCATTATATATATCCCCCTGCAGTCAGAGTTCATAGTTTTAATGAATGAATGTGATGCATTGTGAGCTGGTATAGATCTGCTATTTTCAAAAGTAATCTTGGAAATGTTTAATTAAATTTTTGGATTAGCCGTCCTTAGTTGGGCAAATGCATTCATCTGGAGATCCTTGACATGGGAATGTGCTGTGTGAGGATCACTGGTTTAAACAACATTAGGAGAAAAGCCCAAATAACCACTTTAGAAACAAGAAAAGCAACCACAAAATAGTACAACTAGCAATATTTACAAGCAACTTTACAGAAAAAGAAGCCGCTTATAATAAACAGACATGGCAACACTCTAGCAGCCTCCCAGAGCCGCTCAAGTGTAAAATCAAACAGTGCTTGTTGCGTTTATGAGGTGGTCAGACCCACGTCTAATCGTTATGCGCTGAGTGTTTCTAGGTCAAGGGGCTTAATAGCAAATTGCGCAAAGCGAAAATAATTAACATATGGACACTCCCACAATGCTAAAATATTCAGGAACGCCGTATGCCATAATGTGTGTGCGTTCAACACGGGCCGAGTGCGTTCAACACGGGCCGATATGCCTTTCATAATACCATTGTGCGCAGAGCGAGGCCAATTTCTGTATTACCCCATTGTAAAACGGATCTTCAAAATCTGGGCCATGGTCTCTGAGCTGTAGAAACTAGTGTGTGGATGTTCTTTCTCTTCCTTGACTCTCCATATATGGCCAGTACAGAATTGAGAATTCATTCCATATGTTGATCTGACCCCCCATTCCAAAGAGCCTAGCAGTCTGCTGCCACCCAGGCGGATGCGTGCACGCGACCTAGGTCGCTTCTCGCCCTCAGGGTGTCTTGCTGGTATATTAGTATTATACATGTTAAGAGCAGACCTTTTTTACACTCTTTGTTAAAACTGAGGGGTTTTCTGTGTTTCCTTTCCAGACATAATAGAGGGTATGCATGCATAAAGTGAGTGGCAAATCGAATGGCAAAGTGAGTGGCAAAGTGAGTTTAATGTTGTTTAATGCAATCAGATCAAGGCCAAAGAGGTCAAAGTAGTGTTTGGCCATTCAGTGGGCGTTCTCGTATAGCTTCCGGATATGATGATGTCATGCGCATACCCTACTATAGGGTATGCGCATGACATCATCATCCTCTACTATAGACTATAGAGTCTATAGTAGTTTTCAACCAGTGGTCCTTGAGGAGGTTCCAGGTGGTCCCCAGCTAAATGATGGAGAGTTGGTAACCAAATAGACCCTTATTAGAACTTTAACTCTTATTGTTAAACATCTGCATTACTTAATTTACAAGAATTCTACACAATTAGAGAATGTAGAAGAATTGTTATTTTGGTCAATGTTTGCTTGTTATCTCTCCTGGTACCAACATCAATACAACATGGAATTGTGGACAAGATCTTATCCAACGATAACAACATTCTTTAGTTTGGGGTCTGCAAGGCTAAATCTCATCAAATGGTGGTCTGTGGCTCAAATGCCCCAAAAATAATGGGCCTTGATATGAAAAAGGTTGAAAACCACTGCTCTATGCCAAACCAAATAAAATTAATAATACTTTGTTGGTTGTTGGGTATAGAGTGGGGTGATTAATAATATTGAGGGTATGAAATCCCAAGAATTTCCCTCCAGTGTGTCTTTGTTTGTTTATATTTGATTATTGAGGAAACAGGGACAGTCTTTCCCTCAATAATCAAACGTGAACACACTTTCCTCTCAACAATCCAACCGAGCGGACATCAAACTGCAGGCATTGCTCCAAAACAAGGCCCCAAACAACAAGGCTTAGAGGTTCATTGCGCCGCTCTTCTGCCTATAGTAGCATCATTATGAGAGCCTATTAGGGCTTTTCGGAGAGGCCAAGTCCCGGACTAAAAGGGCCTGTCTCTCCTCGCCGTGGGACCTTTCTAAAGACCTCCAAACTCTCACTCAGCATAGAGGCCCCTTTATCACGCTGATCCACCAGCAGCTCTCCTCGCCTCTTCCCTCTCTCCTCTCATCCACCCCTCTCTCTCTCTCTCTTCTCAGTCCTTCTTTCTCTTTCAGACACAGACAAGCCTTTATCTGCTCATCATGTGCTTTTGCTCTCTCTCTCTCTCTCTCTCTCTCTCTCGGCCACACACACACACACACACACACACACAGAATCTATTGGATGACCCTGTTTTCCGTTGCAAACAGACATGGTTCAGGGGCTGGAGGAGGGCAAGACAGTTAAATATTTGATCCATAGGCCCATGGCTGCATATGTGATGTTATCATTCAAGGTCTCTGTCTGCACCCTAGATTTTCTTTGTGATCAAACAATCAACCTCTTTCTAATCAACCAGTTATGTTCACATTCACCAGAGCAGACAGAAGGCAACCTTGTGACTGCATGTAAAAACTAGCATGGGGTCGGGATCATATAAATTGTAAAATAATTGTCTTATTTTTTTGTGCATAAGAGGTTGTTGAAGAAGCCATCATGTAAATAATCCCCCCCCCCCCCTTCTAATGCGATCTGATTTTCATGGACAGTCTGCTAGTACATGTGTGCGGTGGTGTGTGCACAGTCAATGGCATGACGTGCATGCCATTGACTGTGGGCTCAGTCCAGTCACTCTGTCCCCGTGTCTGGCCGGCTGAGACAAGGACACTCGCGCAGTGTTGCAAGATTGTGTGAGAGAAATAAGCAACCAGGTCTGTGACAACGGGGCCAAAAGAAGCGACAAGGGCCTAGTCATTATTGAAAATAGCCGATCTACAAGATCTGCTATTTAAAAATCACACACGTATGAAGTGAGGGGCACTCTTATCATCATACATCATCTCCTTCTGGCCAATCACAATTTGCGTCCTCACTTTTATCTTCAATATAGGCTATACTTTGCTCAGCCAATCAAATCATCACTGGGTGATCAGCCAATCACAAGCCAATGTTTACGTTCACAAAAACCTGGAAAGCTGAGCATAGGAGGGGCTAGTGGTGCCCCTCAAAAAAGAATGTGGAAAATCCCTGGCAAGAAATATTTTTATATGCAGGGTCCTTGGACAAATACATTAATGTGGAGGTACTTGACATGGAAAGGTCAAATGTGATAACCACGGGTTTAAAAAACATTTAGGAAACAAGCCCAAATAAGCAACTACACTTTAGAAACAAGCCAAAAAAACACAACAACCTGCACCATGCAACTTGGAGAAAAACAAGCCCAAAGTCGCTTATGATAAGCAAACGTGGCAACACTAGTCGCGCTTTTTTTGTCAACCCTTTTTGTCCCCCTTTGGGTCACTCTCCTCTCCTTTGTTATGCTAAGGAACATGCCTTGCCTGTCGCCACAGCTGAAAATAGCCGACCAATGCTTTGTGAGCTTGCAGCTCGGCTATTTTCAAACAATCTATGGTGGCACTCCGTCGCCCGCTATATACGCACTGGTCGGCTGGTAGGCTACTGGTAGCCTTAATAATATCTGTTAATGTCGGCAAGCGACGCCCTCGTGGGTGCGCGGCGTGTGTGGTAGTCCGAACGAAAACTAGAAATGAACCTCGTGCTGTATTATTATCCCCGAAGCCCCGCGCGCACGCGCCTCATAAATAGAACATAATTCTAATGAGAGGAGGGGGAGGGGGCGCGCTCCCTCCTCCAGGCGAGGAGAGAAGGAGCAAGCAGCCGGCGTGTGCACGCGCGCGCATGCTCGACACACAGCAGGTGCCCCCGAGCCCCCGTTACCAAAAGCCTGGCTCATTTGCATTGCTAATGGTTAAAAGCCAAACCAAAGCATCATCCTCCCCCCATTTTGGGGGACAGCAGTTAATATGGCGAGGTGGTGGTGTTTTCTTTTACCCCCCCATTCCTGTTTCATTTTCTCCATGTTTGATGTGTTAACTTCTGTTCCGATGCGATTCATTGTGCCAATTAACAGAAAGAAATAGGCCAAGGGGCCCGTTTTATGGGACCAAAACAAAAAGGGCTTTCTATTGGGTCAAAGAGGAATCTACAGCGAGTCAGCGACCATGATGAGTCACACACACGCGCGCGCGGTTAATAAAAATCCATTAACAGCCTATCGTTATGGGAGAGTTCATAATAGCCTATTCAGCAGCAACACTAAGAATTAAGGGGTACAGCCAGCCAGCCGATCGAAAATGCTATTCTGCATTCATTGAGCAAAACGAAATCAAGCGCCAAAAAAAAAAATCCAAGCAACAACATCCCTCTCTGGGTCTTGTGAAGGGGGGGGGGGGGGTAGACTGTGACTTCTGTGTGGAACTGCATCGCTTCCCCAACCAAAATACCACCCCCTCCTCCCCCACCCCATTATGATCTCTCTCCCCGTTTCTTCCTCCTCAGCACGTTCTGAAGAGAGAAGAGCCGCTCGTAAACCTGACCTCATTTTTAAGCTCCGTGCGTGCGTGCATGCGCGCGCGCCACCGTCGTACGACGGGTCACATTAGATATAGGCGCCGTCGTACGCCGGTGTCGCCCGCCATAAGACGGACGGACGAGTGACTGTAGCCCTATAGAGTCAAGTGTGATGGAGTTATGTAAGTGGACACTCAAGATCTGTTCGTTCGGTTTGCGTGCGGCCACATCCATCCAGCCATCCGTGCGTGATCTGTAATAATAGCCTATATACCTCCCTCCCTTTGTCTCGCACTGAACCGGCTCGATTTTATTGCGTTGTTATTGTTTTTTTAAGGGAGGGGGGGTCGACGACGCGCAAACAATGACACGTCGAAGCAAACGGGCGCACATTGCACACAGTGTACATTAATTGCACATGCACGCGCGCACATGCATCCAGAACCGGTGGCTACCGGTTGCTCCAAACGCGCATAGCACGAAACAAAAGGGTGGGAAATATATATATATATATATATAGCCTACGAACAAAACATCGTTCACCTCTGGTTCTGTGTGCGCACGCCATGTAGGCTACACGCAACACGCGTGGTAAACAAAGCACACACTCCACACCACAGTAGATATCAATCAAGGACCATTTGCAGCTGTTTAATCATGTCCATCCATTCGCCAAAACCTGGCATTCGTTGCATGCATTGACGATTTGGGGCAGCATGCACCGAGCGGGCGCACGTAGGCTACGCGCATACACATCGCCAAACAACAACCGATCGCGTCGTTCATTGTCCCCCAAAAACAGCAGCTCTTCCTCCGGAAAGGAGCCTTTCTTCCTTCCCTTCCCTTTCCTCCACAATGAAACAACCTTCTCCTCATTTGACGCTAACGGCTAATTAAGAATTAACCGTCCGCTAATCGCCATTAAAACGCACTCTGAGCCGTCCCTCAAGTAGCCACCACAACACACACATGTTTAATTGATTTATTTTGTTACACCAAACGAAACGCTGGAATAATACTACTAATATACCCCCAGGTTAATCAAATATAGAGAGCAAAACCAACCTTCGTTTAGTGTGCGTAAATCCGTTTTCAGCGCGTAGAGGGAGAGAAAGGTAATAAGCTTGTGGAGACGGGAAAAGACACTGGCGCTGCTGGGCTAAATCCTACTAGACTCGCATCCTCTCTCTCTCTTTCTCTCTGATTGTGTGTGTGTGTGTGTGTGTGTGTGTGTATGTGCGTGCGCGCGTGTTCGCGTGCGTGCGTCTGTCTCTCCCGTCAGCCAACCAACCCCGTGGAGAGAATTGGCGCGAGGGGGCGACGGTAGGAAAGGTTCGTTCGGTGCGCGGCCGGCTGTGGTGGAGTGGAGAGAGAAGCGCAGCTGTGCGCGGTTTGAAGAACGCGCGCGCGCATGTGCGTTCCAACCGCGCCCCCACCCTCTATACCCCCCCCCCCCGTTTCCCTTGGCAACCACCACGGAGACCACCGCGCCCCTCCCCTCCCCCCACGCGCCCCCGTTAAGAGGGTTATTAGTGCGCGGCGCGCGGAGGTTCGAAATCTGTTTCTCTGGTTAATTTGCTTCCTTTGAGGAGGAGGGGGGGGGGGGGGGGGCAAATCAAAACGGGTCTCTTTTTGTTTTCTTCTTCTTTGAAATGACGCTGGCGAAATACCAGCGGGAAAGAAACGAGAGATGGATGGATGGATGGGGGAGAGAGAGAGACAGAGGGAGGGAGGGAGAGAGAGAGAGAGAGAGAGAGAGAGAGAGAGAGAGAGAGAGAGAGAGAGAGAGAGAGAGAGAGAGAGAGATTCAAACACTAGACCGAACTGACCTCCCTCCATTGAGCTTGGCATTGTTTTGAACCGTGTATACGCATGGGACTGAGAGAGAGAGAGAGAGAGAGAGAGAGAGAGAGAGAGAGAGAATCATACACAACCAGTCTCTATGTGGGGGTGGCAGGAGAACAAAGGAGCGGGCAAGAGGCACACAACAAGAGAAGAGACAAGAGCAAGGGGTCTGCACGTACGCACACACGCACGAATTCGCACGTGTCACACACACAAACTCACGCGCGCGCACATGCGCGCGCACACACACACACACACACACACACACACACACACACACTGACAGACTGACACACTATAAAGACAGGAGGACACAGTTATGCCATTTAAATAGGCTACCAATGATTTAATTTGATAATGACCAGATTAGAACAGAATGATAGAGAAAAAATGTATTTGGCAGCAAAACAGACAAAGGGAGAGAAGAAGAAGAGAAAGGAATCTCATTGAATTGAACTGTTTGTAAGTATTGAGAATTGCACACGCTTGTGGGTGCGTGCGTGTGCGTGCGCACGTGCGTCTAAACGGTCGTTTGGTTGCAGGCGGATGCTTGTGTCTGACGTACAGACTAGCTGTCATGTCTTAAAGCAGCACACATAAGATGCTGCTGTTGTGTTTGGTTGTTGCGCGTCAGCCAGTCTCTCTCACACACACACACACACACACACACACACACACACACACACACACACACACACACACACACACACACACACACACACACACACACACGTCACACACACACACACACACACACACACACACACACACACACGCGCGGTGTGGGCGGGCGGGCAGGCAGGCAGGCAGGCAGGCAGGCAGACAGACAGACAGACAGACAGACAGACAGACAGACAGACAGACAGACAGGGGAAGGCAGACAGGGGAAAGGCAGACAGACAGACAGACAGAGGAAAGGCAGACAGACAGACAGACAGACAGACAGACAGGGGAAAGGCAGGCAGACAGACAGGGAAAGGCAGGCAGACGGACTGACTGACGGACGGACGGACAGACAGACGAAAGGCAGAGCGTATAGCACACAGCGGAAACCTCAATGTTCATTTAGCCCTGAGATTGAACCCTCCATTTGCACACCAAGCTCATATACTGATACAGTGCACATAAAGACAGCTAGACAATGAGACAGCAAAATACAGCAGCTTCAGGGTGGATAGAGAGAGAGAGAGAGTGAGAGAGAGAGAGCCCGTCTCTGGGGGGGGGGGGGGGGGGGGGGGGGACCTGAGAAGATGATGGGGGGGGGGGGGGGGGGGGGGGGGAAGCAAAACAAGGAGATATAGACAGACAGTGGGAAAGAGAGATAGAAGGGAAGGTGAGAGAATACAACAGGATGAAAGTATATCAGATTCAGAAGCAATATCTGAAGAATTCTATGCAGTCCCATGCCTCAGGCTCTGTCTGTGTGTGTGTGTGTGTGTGTGTGTGTGTGTGTGTGTGTGTGTGTGTGTGTGTGTGTGTGTGTGTGTGTGTGCGTGCGTGCCGGCCTGCCTGCCTGCCTGCGTGCGTGCATGTGTGTGTGTATACTACATTAAAGGGAATGAGGGAGGACCTGAAAAGTGGAGGGGAGTCTGCAAAATTGTCACCTTGTTTCACTGCCTATCATTCTCTCTCTCTCTCTCTCTCTCTCTCTCTCTCTCTCTCTCTCTCTCTCTGGTCTTTTAATAATGGACAGTATCTGCCCTGTGGTCAGGGTAGAATGTGAGTGGATCTGGAGAGACATCGGCATGTGATCAATGTTTAATACAACACTATGTCTGTGAGGATACGCACGCACGCACGCACGCACTCACTCCTCATACTCTCTCATATTAGCCAGACAGATATCTAACATCTGGTGCACAACTATTTAAAAGCAGTTAAAGACTACAAATAAGTAGTTGCGCCCCTCAATAATCACACTTGAAGTGAGTGAGTGGCGGCTTTTATCATGATGAACATGTATGACGATGAAGTTGTGTGTGTGTGTGCGTGCATGCGTGTTTCTTGGTTCCATATAGAGTGTAGCACAATAGAATAGATTAGAACACATTCAAATCCCCAGCGTTAATTTATCCACTTGTACTAGAGTAGTGTTACATTTGTACACACTCAAGTTCAATGAGCACTGAGGATTGTACTGTGTACAACTTGTACATTGTAGTTGGTTTGTCCTTGATGTTACATTTCTGGGCCATGTCTGCCTTGAAATAGGGAGGAAAACTCAAGACGACATCCTAGACCTAGAGCACTGATAATGATAATGAATTATAATGGGAGATAGTGGCACATCAAAAAATCACTTTCACCTAGAAACTCCTTTCACACTTTGTAAAATTCAGCTTACTGTGGAGACACATGCTGGAACGTTTTACTTTGAAATGTTTTATAGTTTCTGAGTTATTTAACTTAAACGCCCAATGCATTCTCAATGGCAATAGCACAAACTTTGGCATGCAACTAGTCCTACATACTTACACCTAGCAACCCCATTCTAGCCTACTTAGGTTCATCTTACGGTGGACAAGTTTGCCTGAAAAGGAATCTTTGAAATGTTTCATAGTTTTAGAAATATAGTGCTTTCAAATTTACAATGGGGCTCAATGGCAGACATTGGCACCTTTCACCTAGAAACTCCATTCACACTTTTTTTTTTTTTTTAGCTTACTGTGGAGACACATGCTGGAACTTTTTACTTTGAAATGTTTTATAGTTTCTGAGTTATTTAACTTAAACGCCCAATGTATTCTCTATGGCAATAGCACAAACTTTGGCATGCTACTAGTCCTACATACAAAATGATGTAAAACAAGGATATTTGTTTTTTCATTTCTTCATTTTTCACAAACTTTGGCATGCTACTAGTCCTACATACAAAATGATGTAAAACAAGGATAATCGTTTTTTTCATTTCTTCATTTTTTTCAAATCCTCAAAAATGATGAAAAACGGCATGCTATAGTATGCCGTACGATATGGGCTATAGCCCATGGTCCAAAATGATGAAAAACGAGGATAAAAAAAAAAAAAAAAAAAAAAAAAACGATGGGCTATAACCCATGGTTTTTTCATTTTTTCCAAATCCTCAAAAATTATGAAAAACGGCGTGCTATAGTATGCCGTACGATATGGGCTATAGCCCATGGTCCAAAATGATGAAAAACGAGGATTTAAAAATAATTCAAAAATTCAAAAAACGATGGGCTATAACCCATCGGTTTTTTCATTTTCTTCAAATCCTCAAAAATTATGAAAAACGGCGTGCTATAGTATGCCGTACGATATGGGCTATAGCCCATGGTCCAAAATGATGAAAAACGAGGATTAAAAAAAAATCAAATTCAAAACACGATGGGCTATAACCAATCATTTTTTCCAAATCCTCAAAAATGATGAAAAACGGCGTTCCATAGTATGCCGTACGATATGGGCTATAGCCCATGGTCCAAAATGATGATAAACAAAGATAAAAAAAAACTTAACTTAAACGCCCAATGCATTCTCAATGGCAATAGCACAAACTTTGGCATGCAACTAGTCCTACATACTTACACCTAGCAACCCCATTCTAGCCTACTTAGGTTCATCTTACGGTGGACAAGTTTGCCTGAAAAGGAATCTTTGAAATGTTTCATAGTTTTAGAAATATAGTGCTTTCAAATTTACAATGGGGCTCAATGGCAGACATTGGCACCTTTCACCTAGAAACTCCATTCACACTTTTTTTTTTTTTTTTAGCTTACTGTGGAGACACATGCTGGAACTTTTTACTTTGAAATGTTTTATAGTTTCTGAGTTATTTAACTTAAACGCCCAATGTATTCTCTATGGCAATAGCACAAACTTTGGCATGCTACTAGTCCTACATACAAAATGATGTAAAACAAGGATATTTGTTTTTTCATTTCTTCATTTTTCACAAACTTTGGCATGCTACTAGTCCTACATACAAAATGATGTAAAACAAGGATAATCGTTTTTTTCATTTCTTCATTTTTTTCAAATCCTCAAAAATGATGAAAAACGGCATGCTATAGTATGCCGTACGATATGGGCTATAGCCCATGGTCCAAAATGATGAAAAACGAGGATAAAAAAAAAAAAAAAAAAAAAAAAAACGATGGGCTATAACCCATGGTTTTTTCATTTTTTCCAAATCCTCAAAAATTATGAAAAACGGCGTGCTATAGTATGCCGTACGATATGGGCTATAGCCCATGGTCCAAAATGATGAAAAACGAGGATTTAAAAATAATTCAAAAATTCAAAAAACGATGGGCTATAACCCATCGGTTTTTTCATTTTCTTCAAATCCTCAAAAATTATGAAAAACGGCGTGCTATAGTATGCCGTACGATATGGGCTATAGCCCATGGTCCAAAATGATGAAAAACGAGGATTAAAAAAAAATCAAATTCAAAACACGATGGGCTATAACCAATCATTTTTTCCATTTTTTCCAAATCCTCAAAAATGATGAAAAACGGCGTTCCATAGTATGCCGTACGATATGGGCTATAGCCCATGGTCCAAAATGATGATAAACAAAGATAAAAAAAAAAAAAAAAAATCAAAAAACGATGGGCTATAACCCATGGTATTTTTCATTTGTTCCATTCCATTTCCAAATTAAATTTTTGAGTATTTGAAAAAAAATCACAAAACATGGGTTATAGCCCATCGTTTTTTGAATTTTTGAAAAAAAAATTATCCTCGTTTTTCATCATTGTTGAGTATGGGCTATAGCCCATATCGTATGGCATACTATAGCACGCCGTTTTTCATCATTTTTGAGGATTTGAAAAAAAAATCAAAAATTAAAAAACATGGGTTATAGCCCATGGTTTTTTGATTTTTTTTTTTTTTAAACCTCGTTTTTCATCATTTTTGAGTATGGGCTATAGCCCAAATCGTACGGCATACTATAGCATGCCGTTTTTCATCATTTTTGAGGATTTGAAAAAAAAAAATACGTTTTACATTTTTACGTTTTACGTTTTACGTTTTATGTTTTACGTTTTACGTTTTATGTTTTTACGTTTTAAATTTTTACGTTTTACGTTTTCTTTTTTTACGTTTTTACGTTTTTACGTTTTTACGTTTTACGTTTTACGTTTTACGTTTTACGTTTTTACGTTTTATGTTTTTACGTTTTACGTTTTACGTTTTACGTTTTTACGTTTTAGAAAAAAAACAAAAATTCAAAAACATGGGTTCTAGCCCATCGTTTTTTGAATATATATATATTTTTTATCCTCGTTTTTCATCATTTTTGAGTATGGGCTATAGCCCATATCGTACGGCATACTATACCATGCCGTTTTTCATCATCTTTGAGGATTTGAAAAAAATTCAAAAATGAAAAAAACACGAGTTATAGCCCATCGTTTTTTGAATTTTAGATTTTTTTTTTATCCTCGTTTTTCATCATTTTTTAATATGGGCTATAGCCCATAGCGTACGGCAGGGTTCCCCAATAGGCGGCCCGCGGGCCATTTGCGGCCCACAGAGCGCCCCCTTGTGGCCCATGAAAGAATTTCCAAAAAAAAAAAATGTTTTTTTTTTAAGTGTCCCAGATATAAATGGCATTAAATGGGGGTCAGTAGCCTATGCATGTCAAACTGGGCATCCTTTTCAAATGGGGTCTTGCCCTGAAAATGAATTTTCAGGGCAAGACCTCGACCTCGCGCGTGCAGACTCGGCCCCCAGCCTGGTACGCTAGTCAAAATATGGCCCTTCAGGAAAATTAATTGGGGAACCCTGGCGTACGGCATACTATAGCACGCCGTTTTACATCATTTTTGAGGATTTGAACAAAATAAAAATAAATAAAAAACATGGGTTATAGCCCATCGTTATTTGAATTTTTGATTTTTTTTTATCCTCGTTTTTCATCATTTTTGAGTATGGGCTATAGCCCATATCGTACGGCATACTATAGCATGCCGTTTTTCATCATTTTTGAGGATTTGAAAAAAAATCAAAAAACATAATTTTACGTTTTACGTTTTTACGTTTTCCGTTTTTACGTTTTTCCGTTTTCCGTTTTCCGTTTTTCGGTTTTCCGTTTTTACGTTTTACGTTTTTACGTTAATTTTTTTTACGTTTTTACGTTTTTACGTTTTTACGTTTTTACGTTTTACGTTTTACGTTTTTACGTTTTACGTTTTACGTTTTAACGTTTTACGTTTTATGTTTTTACGTTTTACGTTTTTACGTTTTTACGTTTTTACGTTTTATGTTTTATGTTTTTACGTTTTACGTTTTACGTTTTACGTTTTACGTTTTACGTTTTACGTTATAGAAAAAAATCAAAAATTCAAAAACATGGGTTCTAGCCCATCGTTTTTTGAATTTTTTATTTTTTTTTATCCTCGTTTTTCATCATTTTTGAGTATGGGCTATAGCCCATATCGTACGGCATACTATACCATGCCGTTTTTCATCATCTTTGAGGATTCGAAAAAAATTCAAAAATTCAAAAAACATGAGTTATAGCCCATCGTTTTTTGAAATTTTGATTTTTTTTTTATCCTCGTTTTTCATCATTTTTGAGTATGGGCTATAGCCCATATCCTACGGCATACTTCAACTCTTAACGAGATTACACTTAAGACGGAGGGCGGAGGTTGGAGGTGAGATTTATTGCGGATGAATTGATTACAGTATGGAGCTGGGATTGAGTGAATGGACAGAGAAGTGACTGACAGTATGATAACAGAATGATAACGGAATGATGACAGTATGATGAGGAGGTGACAGTGGAAGGGCTTTGGCGCAGGCCCCCTGGAGACGGGCCAGAGCCTCGGCTCGGATCCTGCCTGGCGGAGGCAGGGGGCTCTTGAGCCTGCCCCCCTGGGGCCGACCTGGTGGAGCCTGCTGCTGGGCGTTCTTCGGGGAGGTGGCGGGTACCTGAACGGAAGCACAGATGAGTGACGGGGAATGAGAGGAGCGTTTATGAAGGGGCGCGGACAAGGTAACGTAGATCTGATTGGAGCAGACGAATGATGGCTCGTTACATCTCTAAGTTGAACCATCGTCAACGACTAACATTTCAACTCTTAACGAGATTACACTTAAGACGGAGGGCGGAGGTTGGAGGTGAGATTTATTGCGGATGAATTGATTACAGTATGGAGCTGGGATTGAGTGAATGGACAGAGAAGTGACTGACAGTATGATAACAGAATGATAACGGAATGATGACAGTATGATGAGGAGGTGACAGTGGAAGGGCTTTGGCGCAGGCCCCCTGGAGACGGGCCAGAGCCTCGGCTCGGATCCTGCCTGGCGGAGGCAGGGGGCTCTTGAGCCTGCCCCCCAAAAGGAATTAAAGAGTGCACGCCTGGAGGAATGGTGCAAACTTCTGGAGGAAGGAGTAAATTAAGGTTTACCTGGAAGGGACTATACAAACGATGTTGGAGAGATTCCCTCGACGAGCCGGGGCCTTTAGCGAGAAGGGATCCGTGGGAGAGTGAGGAAGGCCCCGCGCCGTTGGAGCCTCACGATGGCTGGTGCCGCCGACATGGGAGCCTTCGCGGAAGGGGCTCGTGGGAGAATGGTTAGTAGGTATGGTTGGTAGGCGAACAGCCCGATGGTTAGCGAGCCTCTGGATGGTTGGCCGGAAATCGTTTGCCGGCGGAGTCTGTTTGGGATGAGAGTAAGGTTGATTAGCATGGCATGAATGAAACGTGAATGGAATGATTATTTAGCGGGCGTCCTCTCGACAGAGGGCAGTGAGTGAGAATTTGATTCGCCTGGCGGGACAGGGAGACTCCCGACGGAGGAGGCCTGCGTGGCCGGAGGACGGGTCGACCGTCGTTTTGGAGGAAGTGAGTGGGCGTCCTGGAGAGGGAGAACATGTTTAGAAGTGGGCAGAGGAGGAGGTACCCGCCACCCGACGCATCCACCAGTCAATGTAGGTACCGCGCTGGAAGACGCCATGGACTTCTGGGCATCAAGCACGGAGGCGGAGGAAGGTCTGACGTAGGAGGAGAAGGCGGAGGACGACCATCGGCCCAGGGCCTGCAGGGTCAGGACGGAGACGCCGCTGGCAGCAGCGGTGGTGGCGGCTCCGATTCTCAGGGAGTGGCTGGAGTAGCGGTCAGGAGGGAGACCACATCTTAGGAGCAGCGAGCGGAGATGGGAGGCGAACTCTCTACGACGACCTCAGACGAGCCCTCCAACGAGGACTCCGGTCATCTTGGTCCTTCGTACATCTGGCCGGCTCCTTTGTGCTTCCGCACCGGTATCTTTCTTTAGTGCGTCTGCCTAGGAAGGTGTGGGACGTCATCTCGATCGACGCCCAGCGTTGGTTCCCGCGGTGCGGCCTTGGCCGGGAGTTCTTGATGGCGGCGGCAGTGACCAGCTAGTCTCATACTCCTCACTGCTATCTTCTCTGTTATACTTGGTAATGGCCCGTACGGACGCTCGTTGGTGATGTGCTCATCCTGGTTGATGTCAAGTACCACGGAGACATTCTGGTGCAGCACCCGTCCAGGGATTTCCGTGGGGCGAAAGTGTCCGGCATTCACGGCCGAGGAGGAGGACGGTCTACGCAGTAGCAGGGAAGAAACTGGTCTTAACGTGGAGGGGGAGGAGCACGGAGGAGAGGTACCCGACCGCCCGACACGACCACCGGTCGTTGAGCCGGACCACGCGGTCGAGTGCCGGACTAGTAGACGCCATGGATCTCTGGGCATCGAGCGAAAACTGGGCGTCGTGTTGTTTGACGAACGCGGCAGAACCGAGGGGAATGGTTTGACGAACATAGGTTCTTGGGCTATGGCTGACGCAGTGGACGTGGAACCGAAATTATTAATGATGATATGACAGACTGCGGGAAACTATTCCGCTTGGAATTCCCCCCCAAAACTGAAGTGGGAGCGTAGCACGGTGGCCTGAGCTCTCCGAGCAACGGAGGCTGTGAATAGGTTATGGCTTAATCCATTTAGGCCTAAGGCGGATTCTAAAAACACCTCTGAATCCTGACCTAAGGTTTCTGAAAACTGCAAACATTTATAAAGCAGCATCGAAATTTTACATTTTGAATACTGTACGTACTGTATGGGTCCCCGGCCTGAGGGGGTAAGATACCGATAGGGGTTCCCGCCCGCAAATGGGTTAAGGTGAGTGGTTTGAGACGTTGAGTGGGTGGTTGCCTATGAGTTTAGACATTACAGCGCAGTTGAGACGTTGCGGTGCGTGGCTGTCGAACTTAGCTGGTGCAGTGCATGGCTGCCGGAGAGTTTAGCTGTTGCAGTGCGTGGCTGCCGACTGAGTTTAGCTGTTGCAGTGCATGGCTGCCGACTGAGTTTAGCTGTCGCAGTGCGTGGCTGTCGGCTGAGTTTAGCTGCTGCAGTGCATGGCTGCTGATGGGATTAGACTGCGGTGGATGGCTGACGAGTTCAGCTCGGTGGGGTTCCGTGTTGAGGCCTAACCGGGAACCTGGCCTTCCCGCATGCGTGAACAATGCTCGTTTCCCTGAAGATCGCCGAGCAGGTAGCTGGACAGGAGGAGCACAGCATAGAGTTAGTATGGTCGGACCGACGTGGCAGTTGGAGTGAGAGTAGAATCTTAAGACTTAATTGACGGGAGAAACAATGCAGTTGACGGGTGAGTAGCAGAGATAAAATCTTAATTAGGTACGGACTCGGTGAGCACGGTCTCGCCATCGAGAAGGTCGACGTAGGCGGACCTGAATCCTGAGAGAAGACAGACTATGCGCGAATGAAGTGGAAAGCGAGCTACGCTTTCTAACCATGTGTCCATTGAACCGAGACATCAGAGACACGACTTCCCACGGATTACAACCGCGTGGAGATTGAGAACGTGACCCGTGGCGAAAACTCCCATATCTGCTGGGCGGGGTACGACAATGTGCAAACGCGGCAGCAGATTTGAGAATTGCTGTGAAAGGAGAGGAATACCAGATGGAACACGACCGCCCTGAAGACGAGCCATTTGTATGTTTCTGCACTATACCTGCGTCGAGTTAGCGTGACTGTCGCGTTGAAAGCGGAAAGCGGTCGGAGAGGGTGAGTGGAGTGATGCGGTTTAGTCATGTCGTGACCATGAGAGATGACTGCCTGCGTGGCATTAACTGAAGCTGGGATGCGACGGACGAGTGAACGGCAAATCGAATCTCGCGTTTGACTTTCTTTTCCTTTTTCTCTCTCTTCTCTCTTTTTTCTCTTTTTCTGTGAAACGTGACGAGTCCTAAATGAGCGATTTAGGGAGACAGCGGGAAGCCGCTCTGCGCACTTGAGCCGATTCCTGAGCAAACGCAATGTGATAATCACACCCGTGAGAAATGAGGGGCGCTGGTGAAAAAGGGGGCTAGCTCAAGTTAACTAGGTGGTGAAAGGTCAAGTGAACGAGCGGTGCCGGCATGAACATTAAATGCCGTGAATGATAGGAACAGAGTGGCGTAAAGAGGGACAATATGGCAAGCATTTTCCCTTCATTGACCGTTGTCAATGTAATAATGGAGCGTTTTTTTTTTGGCCACTACAGAGCTACGAGCTCACGGCGTGAGGGTCTAACGTTGATCAGGGGGTTAGACATAGAATGAAAACCCGGAAATAAACCACAGCTAAATGTGACTTATTGAGCTGGCTGACACACGCACGCCTCTCTTTTTTCTTTTCTCTCTTCTTCTCCTCTTTTTACTTTGCTTCTTTTTCTCCTTTTCCTCTTCCTTCTTTCCTTCTCTTTTTTCTCTCTCTTTTTTCTCTTCTTTCTTTTTCCTTCTTTCTACAATTAAGATTAACATCTCACCACAATCCACATGATTGAAGCGTGAAACTGAGCAGTTGCTGGCAAGAATGAATGGGGCACCGAGTTGCCATGTTGGAGGAGACAAGTGCCAGGTCCGCGAAAACCAGCCACGAAAACTAACCTGAATCATTATGAAAACGATCCGACGGCATCAGATAATTTACCATCATGTAACACTGAGGGTGCTTCGAAATGAACCGTGGGTTTAAACAACGGCGTTCACCCGGCAAGTGATTAAATAGAACAAGCCTGAGACGCTTATAAGAGCGGACGTGGCAACCTGCCTGACGGCACCGGACATGCTCAGAGTAGTCTAGGAGTCTAATGATACGATAGTGGTGACGCTAGTGTTGACTCCCGTGGCAACAATGGAATGCGGAAGTGCTCGTTCTATCTCAGGGGAAAGTTCCGCCAAAGGAACAAAGTTTGGAACTAGAACGAAGCTTGTCGCCACTCTACACTGTGGACAGACTAAAACGCCGTGTATGATTTTAGACCTGCAGCCTGATCTATGCTACGTTCACAAGATGACCAGTAGCTTACTGCCGTGAAAGCAACGTTTAATGCATGATCGCCCAGACGCCACCTGAAGCAGTAGCGAGACTGGTGGCATGAGGCATTAGCAGCAGTATACAGCATAAGCAGCCTTGTACACGGCAACGCGCGACATACAAAGCACTGAGCAGCAGCAGGCAAGCAGGGTAAAAAGGAGCTATTGCGTGCGGAGGCAGCATCGGAACGAAATCGAATTAGGCTGTTAGCAGTTACGTTTGTTTTGAGAGTTGAACCATTCAGGAGGATAAAGCAGTAGCGAGCAATTAGAATGATACTGTATCTGATGGAGGCATGGAGGGCCTGGGACGCTGTCGAAACACCCGTCGGTGTGTCCTGGGATGAAAGCTGCGGCCGTGGAGGAATTTGTTGGAAATGGCGGATGATGGTGGTGAGCTGCGAGCTCTTGGTCGTGTCTGTGTGCTACCTGAACGGAAGCACAGATGAGTGACGGGGAATGAGAGGAGCGTTTATGAAGGGGCGCGGACAAGGTAACGTAGATCTGATTGGAGCAGACGAATGATGGCTCGTTACATCTCTAAGTTGAACCATCGTCAACGACTAACATTATAGCATGCCGTTTTTCATCATTTTTGAGGATTTGAAAAAAATTCAAAAAACATCATTTTCCGTTTTTCCGTTTTCCGTTTTTCCGTTTTTCCGTTTTCCGTTTTCCGTTTTCCGTTTTCCGTTTTCCGTTTTCCGTTTTACGTTTTTACGTTTTACGTTTTTACGTTAATCTTTTTTACGTTTTTACGTGTTACGTTTTTACGTTTTACGTTTTTACGTTTTATGTTTTATGTTTTACGTTTTTACGTTTTACGTTTTTACGTTTTACGTTTTTACGTTTTATGTTTTTACGTTTTACGTTTTACGTTTTTACGTTTTTACGTTTTACGTTTTTACGTTTTATGTTTTTATGTTTTTACGTTTTACGTTTTACGTTTTTACGTTTTACGTTATAGAAAAAAATAAAAAATTCAAAAACATGGGTTCTAGCCCATCGTTTTTTTTATTTTTTTTTATCCTCGTTTTTCATCATTTTTGAGTATGGGCTATAGCCCATATCGTACGGCATACTATAGCATGCCATTTTTCATCATTTTTGAGGATTTGAAAAAAATTAAAAAAACATCATTTTACGTTTTCCGTTTTTCCGTTTTTCCGTTTTTCCGTTTTCCGTTTTACGTTTTTACGTTAATTTTTTTTACGTTTTTACGTTTTACGTTTTACGTTTTACGTTTTACGTTTTATGTTTTACGTTTTACGTTTTTACGTTTTACGTTTTTACGTTTTACGTTTTACGTTTTTACGTTTTTACGTTTTATGTTTTACGTTTTATGTTTTTACGTTTTACGTTTTACGTTTTACGTTTTTACGTTTTTACGTTTTTACGTTTTACGTTTTTACGTTTTTACGTTTCTACGTTTTACGTTTTTACGTTTTACGTTTTTACTTTTTATGTTTTTACGTTTTACGTTTTTACGTTTTTACGTTTTTACGTTTTTAAGTTTTTAAGTTTTTACGTTTTACGTTATAGAAAAAAATCAAAAATTCAAAAACATGGGTTATAGCCCATCGTTTTTTGAATTTTTTATTTTTTTTATCCTCGTTTTTCATCATTTTTGAGTATGGGCTATATAGCCCATATCGTAAAAAACATCATTTTACGTTTTACGTTTTACGTTTTTACGTTTTACGTTTTACGTTTTTATGTTTTATGTTTTTACGTTTTACGTTTTACGTTTTACGTTTTACGTTTTACGTTTTACGTTTCTACGTTTTTACGTTTTACGTTTTATTTTTTTACGTTTTTATGTTTTTACGTTTTACGTTTTTACGTTTTACGTTTTACGTTTTACGTTTTACGTTTTACGTTTTACGTTTTACGTTTTTACGTTTTACGTTTTACGTTTTACGTTTTACGTTTTTACGTTTTACGTTTTTACGTTTTTACGTTTTTACGTTTTTACGTTTTACGTTTTTACTTTTTATGTTTTTACGTTTTACGTTTTTACGTTTTTACGTTTTTACGTTTTTACGTTTTTACTTTTTATGTTTTTACGTTTTACGTTTTTACGTTTTTACGTTTTAACGTTTTTACGTTTTTACGTTTTACGTTTTTACGTTTTACGTTATAGAAAAAAATAAAAAATTCAAAAACATGGGTTATAGCCCATCGTTTTTTGAAATTTTTATTTTTTTATCCTCGTTTTTCATCATTTTTGAGTATGGGCTATATAGCCCATATCGTTCGGCATACTATAGCATGCCGTTTTTCATCATTTTTGAGGATTTAAAAAAGATTCAAAAAACATCATTTTACGTTTTTACGTTTTACGTTTTTACGTTTTACATTTTCCGTTTTCCGTTTTCCGTTTTTCCGTTTTTCCGTTTTACGTTTTTACGTTTTACGTTTTAGGTTTTAAGTTTTTACGTTTTACGTTTTTACGTTTTTACGTTTTTACGTTTTACGTTTTTCAGTTTTCCATTTTTCAGTTTTACGTTTTTACGTTTTCATTATTAAAAATGATGAAAAACGGTGTGCTATAGTATGCCGTACGATATGGGCTATAGCCCATACTCATACTCATACTCAACGGAAAACGAGGATAAAAAAAATTCAAAAAACGATGGGCTATAACCCATGTTTTTTTCATTTTTTCATTTTTTTCAAATCCTCAAAAATTATGAAAAACGGCGTGCTATAGTATGCCGTGTGTGTGTGTGTGTGTGTGTGTGTGTGTGTGTGTGTGTGTGTGTGTGAGTGTGTGTGTGTGTGTATGAGAGAGGGGGGTGAGGCGGGCAGAAAGGCACGGTAACCATGGTTTCCAGATCGTATAGCAGTGGTTCAGGTCGCAAAAACGAGGGCGAGGCTTGATTTCTTAGGGCGTCAAATTCAGCCGTGACATTTATTAACGTGAGAACGAAATTAAGGAAGGATCAGCATTTATAAATGCCGTGGCGACGAAACCTGCACTCGAATCTGTCGCAGATTTTACACTCGATTGATAAATGAGGGCCTAAGACTAGACTAAGACTAAGACGAAATGATTTTGATATTTCGTCGACTAAGACTAGACAAAAAAAAAATTCAGAAGACTAAATGGGACTAAAGACTAAATGTGTCTTATTCAAAAGACTAAGACTAAATCAAAATATGCTGAAAAAAACAACACTGTCTGTAAGTCTGAGAGTGTAACACATGTAACCATATGGACCCTTACAGGTCCAACACTGGTTATCGAAGCATGCACACACACACACACACACACACACACACGCACGCACATGTAACCATATGGATCCTTACAGATCCAACACTGTTTTTTGTTAATCATCGAATGACATGTGGGAGGTCGGCAAAAAAATCTAAGCAAATACCGGTAATTCCAAATTGTTATTTTTGTGCTTTTGTGTTTCTCTTCTTTATATATTACTTTACACGAAAGGACCTGTAAATGACAACACAAAAATGAAGGCACCGGTGTCGTACTTCTGGTTTACCGGAACGGGGTTCAACTCCCTGCAGTGCCCTGCTCAATGTGTTTTATTTACATGGTTCATTGAACGGGGTTCAACTCCCTGCAGTGCCCTGCTCAATGTGTTGTATTTACATGGTTCATTGGTCCATGGTCTCAGAGGTCATTGAGCGGCGCGCTATAGTGCACGATTCTTCATCATTGTTGAGGATTTAAAAAAAGGTGAAAATCACGGAAAAAGCAAAAGGCTATAGTCCATGGTTTCGGGGGGCATACTATAGTGTGTCATTTTTTACGATTTCGGAGGATTTGAAAAAGAAAAGGTGAAAATCGCGGAAAAGCGAAAGGCTATAGTCCATGGTCACAGGCCGCATACTGGTCAAGGTCATTTATACTGGTCAAGGTCAATTACTAGTCTTATGAAGGTAATTTATACTGCTCAAGGTCATTGATATTGGTCAAGGTCATTGAGCGGCGCGCTATAGTGCGTGATTCTTCATCATAATTGTTTGAAAAACGGCGTGCTATAGTATGCCGTACGCCCATGGTCCAAAATGATGAAAAACGAGGATAAAAAAAATGGGTTTTTTTCAGTTTTTTCAAATCCTCAAAAATGATGAAAAACGGCGTGCTATAGTATGCCGTACGGTATGGGCTATAGCCCATGTTCAAAAATGATGAAAAACGAGGTTATTTTTTTTTCAAAATTTCAAAAAACGATGGACTATAACCCATGTTTTTGGAATTTTTTTCAAATCCTCAAAAATGTAGAAAAACGGCGTGCTATAGTATGCCGTACGGTATGGGCTATAGCCCATGTTCAAAAATGATGAAAAACGAGGTTAATTTTTTTTCTCAAAATTTCAAAAAACGATGGACTATAACCCATGTTTTTTGAAAATTTTCATTTTTTTCAAATCCTCAAAAATTTAGAAAAACGGCGTGCTATAGTATGCCGTACGGTATGGGCTCTAGCCCATGTTCAAAAATGATGAAAAACGAGGTTAACTTTTTTTTTTCTAAATTTCAAAAAACGATGGGCTATAACCCATGTTTTTTGAAAATTTTATTTTTTTCAAATCCTCAAAAATGATGAAAAACGGCGTGCTATAGTATGCCGTACGGTATGGGCTATAGCCCATGTTCAAAAATGATGAAAAACGAGGTAATTTTTTTTTTCAAAATCTCAAAAAACGATGGGCTATAACCCATGTTTTTTTTTTTTTTTTTTTTTTTTTTTCAAATCCTCAAAAATGATGAAAAACGGCGTGCTATAGTATGCCGTACGGTATGGGCTATAGCCCATGTTCAAAAATGATGAAAAACGAGGTTAATTTTTTTTTTCAAAATTAAAAAAAACGATGGGCTATAACCCATGTTTTTTTTATTTTTTATTTTTTTCAAATCTTCAAAAATGATGAAAAACGGCGTGCTATAGTATGCCGTACGGTATGGGCTATATCCCATGTTCAAACATGATGAAAAACTAGGTTAATTTTTTTTTTCAAAATTTCAAAAAACGATGGGCTATAACCCATGTTTTTTTTTTTTTTTTTTTTTTTTCAAATCCTCAAAAATGATGAAAAACGGCGTGCTATAGTATGCCGTACGGTATGGGCTATAGCCCATGTTCAAAAATGATGAAAAACGAGGTTATTTTTTTTCTCAAAATTTCAAAAAACGATGGACTATAACCCATGTTTTTTGAAATTTTTTTTTTTTTTCAAAACCTCAAAAATGATGAAAAACGGCGTGCTATAGTATGCCGTACGGTATGGGCTATAGCCCATGTTCAAAAATGATGAAAAACGAGGTTATTTTTTTTCTCAAAATTTCAAAAAACGATGGACTATAACCCATGTTTTTTGAAAATTTTCATTTTTTTCAAATCCTCAATAATGTAGAAAAACGGCGTGCTATAGTATGCCGTACGGTATGGTCTATAGCCCATGTTCAAAAATGATGAAAAACTAGGTTAATTTTTTTTTTCAAAATTTCAAAAAACGATGGGCTATAACCCATGTTTTTTGAAATTTTTTTTTTTTTTCAAAACCTCAAAAATGATGAAAAACGGCGTGCTATAGTATGCCGTACGGTATGGGCTATAGCCCATGTTCAAAAATGATGAAAAACGAGGTTATTTTTTTTCTCAAATTTTAAAAAAACGATGGACTATAACCCATGTTTTTTTGAAAATTTTCATTTTTTTTAAATCCTCAAAAATGATGAAAAACGGCGTGCTATAGTATGCCGTACGGTATGGGCTATAGCCCATGTTAAAAAATGATGAAAAACGAGGTTATTTTTTTTTTTCAAAATTTCAAAAAACGATGGGCTATAACCCATGTTTTTTTTCTTTTTTCTTTTTTTCAAATCCTCAAAAATGATGAAAAACGGCGTGCTATAGTATGCCGTACGGTATGGGCTATAGCCCATGTTCAAAAATGATGAAAAACGAGGTAATTTTTTTCTCAAAATTTCAAAAAACGATGGACTATAACCCATGTTTTTGAATATTTTCATTTTTTTCAAATCCTCAAAAATGATGAAAAACGGCGTGCTATAGTATGCCGTACGGTATGGGCTATAGCCCATGTTCAAAAATGATGAAAAACGAGGTTATTTTTTTTCTCAAAATTTCAAAAAACGATGGACTATAACCCATGTTTTTTGAAAATTTTCATTTTTTTCAAATCCTCAAAAATGATGAAAAACGGCGTGCTATAGTATGCCGTACGGTATGGGCTATAGCCCATGTTCAAAAATGATGAAAAACGAGGTTATTTTTTTTCTCAAAATTTAAAAAAACGATGGACTATAACCCATGTTTTTTGAAAATTTTCATTTTTTTCAAATCCTCAAAAATGTAGAAAAACGGCGTGCTATAGTATGCCGTACGGTATGGGCTATAGCCCATGTTAAAAAATGATGAAAAATGAGGTTAATTTTTTTTTTCAAAATAAAAAAAAACGATGGGCTATAACCCATGTTTTTTGAAATTTTAATTTTTTTTCAAAACCTCAAAAATGATGAAAAACGGCGTGCTATAGTATGCCGTACGGTATGGGCTATAGCCCATGTTCAAAAATGATGAAAAACGAGGTTATTTTTTTTCTCAAAATTTCAAAAAACGATGGACTATAACCCATGTTTTTTGAATTTTTTTATTTTTTTCAAATCTTCAAAAATGATGAAAAACGGCGTGCTATAGTATGCCGTACGGTATGGGCTATATCCCATGTTCAGAAATGATGAAAAACTAGGTTAATTTTTTTCTCAAAATTTCAAAAAACGATGGACTATAACCCATGTTTTTTGAAAATTTTCATTTTTTTCAAATCCTCAAAAATGATGAAAAACGGCGTGCTATAGTATGCCGTACGGTATGGGCTATAGCCCATGTTCAAAAATGATGAAAAACGAGGTTATTTTTTTTCTCAAAATTAAAAAAAACGATGGACTATAACCCATGTTTTTTGAAAATTTTCATTTTTTTCAAATCCTCAAAAATGTAGAAAAACGGCGTGCTATAGTATGCCGTACGGTATGGGCTATAGCCCATGTTCAAAAATGATGAAAAACGAGGTTAATTTTTTTTTTCAAAATAAAAAAAAACGATGGGCTATAACCCATGTTTTTTGAAATTTTAATTTTTTTTCAAAACCTCAAAAATGATGAAAAACGGCGTGCTATAGTATGCCGTACGGTATGGGCTATAGCCCATGTTCAAAAATGATGAAAAACGAGGTTATTTTTTTTCTCAAGATTTCAAAAAACGATGGACTATAACCCATGTTTTTTGAAATTTTTTATTTTTTTCAAATCTTCAAAAATGATGAAAAACGGCGTGCTATAGTATGCCGTACGGTATGGGCTATATCCCATGTTCAAACATGATGAAAAACTAGGTTAATTTTTTTTTTCAAAATTTCAAAAAACAATGGGCTATAACCCATGTTTTTTGAAAATTTAATTTTTTTTCAAATCCTCAAAAATGATGAAAAATGGCGTGCTATAGTATGCCGTACGGTATGGGCAATAGCCCATGTTCAAAAATGATGAAAAACGAGGTTATTTTTTTTCTCAAAATTTCAAAAAACGATGGACTATAACCCATGTTTTTTGAAAACTTTCATTTTTTTCAAATCCTCAAAAATGTAGAAAAACGGCGTGCTATAGTATGCCGTACGGTATGGGCTATAGCTCATGTTCAAAAATGATGAAAAACGAGGTTATTTTTTTTCTCAAAATTTCAAAAAACGATGGACTATAACCCATGTTTTTTGAAAATTTTCATTTTTTTCAAATCCTCAAAAATGTAGAAAAACGGCGTGCTATAGTATGCCGTACGGTATGGGCTATAGCCCATGTTCAAAAATGATGAAAAACGAGGTTAATTTATTTTTTCAAATTTTCAAAAAACGATGGGCTATAACCCATGTTTTTTGAAATTTTAATTTTTTTTCAAAACCTCAAAAATGATGAAAAACGGCGTGCTATAGTATGCCGTACGGTATGGGCTATAGCCCATGTTCAAAAATGATGAAAAACGAGGTTATTTTTTTTCTCAAAATTTCAAAAAACAATGGACTATAACCCATGTTTTTTGAAAATTTTTATTTTTTTCAAATCTTCAAAAATGATGAAAAACGGCGTGCTATAGTATGCCGTACGGTATGGGCTATATCCCATGTTCAAACATGATGAAAAACTAGGTTAATTTTTTTTTTCAAAATTTCAAAAAACGATGGGCTATAACCCATGTTTTTTGAAAATTTTAAATTTTTTCAAATCCTCAAAAATGATGAAAAACGGCGTGCTATAGTATGCCGTACGGTATGGGCTATAGCCCATGTTCAAAAATGATGAAAAACGAGGTTATTTTTTTTCTCAAAATTTCAAAAAACGATGGACTATAACCCATGTTTTTTGAAAACTTTCATTTTTTTCAAATCCTCAAAAATGTAGAAAAACGGCGTGCTATAGTATGCCGTACGGTATGGGCTATAGCCCATGTTCAAAAATGATGAAAAACGAGGTTATTTTTTTTCTCAAAATTTCAAAAAACGATGGGCTATAACCCATGTTTTTTGATTTTTTTTTTCTTTTTCAAAACCTCAAAAATGATGAAAAACGGCGTGCTATAGTATGCCGTACGGTATGGGCTATAGCCCATGTTCAAAAATGATGAAAAACGAGGTAATTGTTTTTTTTCAAAATTTCAAAAAACGATGGGCTATAACCCATGTTTTTTGAATTTTTTTATTTTTTTCAAATCCTCAAAAATGATGAAAAACGGCGTGCTATAGTATGCCGTACGGTATGGGCTATAGCCCATGTTCAAAAAAGATGAAAAACGAGGTTATTTTTTTTCTCAAATTTTCAAAAAACGATGGACTATAACACATGTTTTTTGAAAATTTTAATTTTTTTCAAATCCTCAAAAATGATGAAAAACGGCGTGCTATAGTATGCCGTACGGTATGGGCTATAGCCCATGTTCAAAAATGATGAAAAACGAGTTTTTCTTTTTTTTTCAAAATTTCAAAAAACGATGGGCTATATATAACCCATGTTTTTTTAAATTTAAATTTTTTTCAAAACCTCAAAAATGATGAAAAACGGCGTGCTATAGTATGCCGTACGGTATGGGCTATAGCCCATGTTCAAAAATGATGAAAAACGAGGTTAATTTTTTTTTTCAAAATTTCAAAAAACGATGGGCTATAACCCATGTTTTTGAATTTTTGTATTTTTTTCAAATCCTCAAAAATGATGAAAAACGGCGTGCTATAGTATGCCGTACGGTATGGGCTATAGCCCATGTTCAAAAATGATGAAAAACGAGGTTATTTTTTTTCTCAAAATTTCAAAAAACGATGGACTATAATACATGTTTTTTGAAAATTCTAATTTTTTTCAAATCCTCAAAAATGATGAAACACGGCGTGCTATAGTATGCCGTACGGTATGGGCTATAGCCCATGTTCAAAAATGATGAAAAACGAGGTTAATTTATTTTTTCAACATTTCAAAAAACGATGGGCTATAACCCATGTTTTTTGATTTTTTTTTTTTTTTTCAAAACCTCAAAAATGATGAAAAACGGCGTGCCGTACGGTATGGGCTATAGCCCATGTTCAAAAATGATGAAAAACGAGGTTATTTTTTTTCTCAAAATTTCAAAAAACGATGGACTATAACCCATGTTTTTTGAAAATTTTCATTTTTTTCAAATCCTCAAAAATGTAGAAAAACGGCGTGCTATAGTATGCCGTACGGTATGGGCTATAGCCCATGTTCAAAAATGATGAAAAACGAGGTTAATTTATTTTTTCAAAATTTCAAAAAACGATGGGCTATAACCCATGTTTTTTGATTTTTTTTTTCTTTTTCAAAACCTCAAAAATGATGAAAAACGGCGTGCTATAGTATGCCGTACGGTATGGGCTATAGCCCATGTTCAAAAAAGATGAAAAACGAGGTTATTTTTTTTCTCAAATTTTCAAAAAACGATGGACTATAACCCATGTTTTTTGAATTTTTTTATTTTTTTCAAATCCTCAAAAATGATGAAAAACGGCGTGCTATAGTATGCCGTACGGTATGGGCTATAGCCCATGTTCAAAAAAGATGAAAAACGAGGTTATTTTTTTTCTCAAATTTTCAAAAAACGATGGACTATAACACATGTTTTTTGAAAATTTTCATTTTTTTCAAATCCTCAAAAATGATGAAAAACGGCGTGCTATAGTATGCCGTACGGTATGGGCTATAGCCCATGTTCAAAAATGATGAAAAACGAGTTTTTTTTTTTTTTTCAAAATTTCAAAAAACGATGGGCTATATATAACCCATGTTTTTTTAAATTTAATTTTTTTTTCAAAACCTCAAAAATGATGAAAAACGGCGTGCTATAGTATGCCGTACGGTATGGGCTATAGCCCATGTTCAAAAATGATGAAAAACGAGGTTAATTTTTTTTTTCAAAATTTCAAAAAACGATGGGAACCCATGTTTTTGAATTTTTGTATTTTTTTCAAATCCTCAAAAATGATGAAAAACGGCGTGCTATAGTATGCCGTACGGTATGGGCTATAGCCCATGTTCAAAAATGATGAAAAACGAGGTTATTTTTTTTCTCAAAATTTCAAAAAACGATGGACTATAATACATGTTTTTTGAAAATTCTAATTTTTTTCAAATCCTCAAAAATGATGAAACACGGCGTGCTATAGTATGCCGTACGGTATGGGCTATAGCCCATGTTCAAAAATGATGAAAAACGAGGTTAATTTATTTTTTCAACATTTCAAAAAACGATGGGCTATAACCCATGTTTTTTGATTTTTTTTTTTTTTTTCAAAACCTCAAAAATGATGAAAAACGGCGTGCTATAGTATGCCGTACAGTATGGGCTATAGCCCATGTTCAAAAATGATGAAAAACGAGGTAATTTTTTTTTTTCAAAATTTCAAAAAACGATGGGCTATAACCCATGTTTTTGAAATTTTTTATTTTTTTCAAATCCTCAAAAATGATGAAAAACGGCGTGCTATAGTATGCCGTACGGTATGGGCTATAGCCCATGTTCAAAAATGATGAAAAACGAGGTTATTTTTTTTCTCAAAATTTCAAAAAACGATGGACTATAACCCATGTTTTTTGAAAATTTTCATTTTTTTCAAATCCTCAAAAATGTAGAAAAACGGCGTGCTATAGTATGCCGTACGGTATGGGCTATAGCCCATGTTCAAAAATGATGAAAAACGAGGTTAATTTATTTTTTCAAAATTTCAAAAAACGATGGGCTATAACCCATGTTTTTTGAATTTTTTTTTCTTTTTCAAAACCTCAAAAATGATGAAAAACGGCGTGCTATAGTATGCCGTACGGTATGGGCTATAGCCCATGTTCAAAAATGATGAAAAACGAGGTAATTGTTTTTTTTCAAAATTTCAAAAAACGATGGGCTATAACCCATGTTTTTTGAAATTTTTTATTTTTTTCAAATCCTCAAAAATGATGAAAAACGGCGTGCTATAGTATGCCGTACGGTATGGGCTATAGCCCATGTTCAAAAATGATGAAAAACGAGGTTATTTTTTTCTCAAATTTTCAAAAAACGATGGACTATAACACATGTTTTTTGAAAATTTTCATTTTTTTCAAATCCTCAAAAATGATGAAAAACGGCGTGCTATAGTATGCCGTACGGTATGGGCTATAGCCCATGTTCAAAAATGATGAAAAACGAGGTTATTTTTTTTCTCAAAATTTCAAAAAACGATGGACTATAACCCATGTTTTTTGAAAATTTTCATTTTTTTCAAATCCTCAAAAATGTAGAAAAACGGCGTGCTATAGTATGCCGTACGGTATGGGCTATAGCCCATGTTCAAAAATGATGAAAAACGAGGTTAATTTATTTTTTCAAAATTTCAAAAAACGATGGGCTATAACCCATGTTTTTTGAATTTTTTTTTCTTTTTCAAAACCTCAAAAATGATGAAAAACGGCGTGCTATAGTATGCCGTACGGTATGGGCTATAGCCCATGTTCAAAAATGATGAAAAACGAGGTAATTGTTTTTTTTCAAAATTTCAAAAAACGATGGGCTATAACCCATGTTTTTTGAAATTTTTTATTTTTTTCAAATCCTCAAAAATGATGAAAAACGACGTGCTATAGTATGCCGTACGGTATGGGCTATAGCCCATGTTCAAAAATGATGAAAAACGAGGTTATTTTTTTTCTCAAATTTTCAAAAAACGATGGACTATAACACATGTTTTTTGAAAATTTTCATTTTTTTCAAATCCTCAAAAATGATGAAAAACGGCGTGCTATAGTATGCCGTACGGTATGGGCTATAGCCCATGTTCAAAAATGATGAAAAACGAGTTTTTTTTTTTTTTTCAAAATTTCAAAAAACGATGGGCTATAACCCATGTTTTTTGAAAAAATTTTTTTTTTCAAAACCTCAAAAATGATGAAAAACGGCGTGCTATAGTATGCCGTACGGTATGGGCTATAGCCCATGTTCAAAAATGATGAAAAACGAGGTTAATTTTTTTTTTCAAAATTTCAAAAAACGATGGGCTATAACCCATGTTTTTGAATTTTTTTATTTTTTTCAAATCCTCAAAAATGATGAAAAACGGCGTGCTATAGTATGCCGTACGGTATGGGCTATAGCCCATGTTCAAAAATGATGAAAAACGAGGTTATTTTTTTTCTCAAAATTTCAAAAAACGATGGACTATAACCCATGTTTTTTGAAAATTTTCATTTTTTTCAAATCCTCAAAAATGTAGAAAAACGGCGTGCTATAGTATGCCGTACGGTATGGGCTATAGCCCATGTTCAAAAATGATGAAAAACGAGGTTAATTTATTTTTTCAAATTTTCAAAAAACGATGGGCTATAACCCATGTTTTTTGATTATTTTTTTTTTTTCAAAACCTCAAAAATGATGAAAAACGGCGTGCTATAGTATGCCGTACAGTATGGGCTATAGCCCATGTTCAAAAATGATGAAAAACGAGGTAATTTTTTTTTCTTCAAAATTTCAAAAAACGATGGGCTATAACCCATGTTTTTTGAAATTTTTTATTTTTTTCAAATCCTCAAAAATGATGAAAAACGGCGTGCTATAGTATGCCGTACGGTATGGGCTATAGCCCATGTTCAAAAATGATGAAAAACGAGGTTATTTTTTTTCTCAAAATTTCAAAAAACGATGGACTATAACCCATGTTTTTTGAAAATTTTCATTTTTTTCAAATCCTCAAAAATGTAGAAAAACGGCGTGCTATAGTATGCCGTACGGTATGGGCTATAGCCCATGTTCAAAAATGATGAAAAACGAGGTTAATTTATTTTTTCAAAATTTCAAAAAACGATGGGCTATAACCCATGTTTTTTGATTTTTTTTTTCTTTTTCAAAACCTCAAAAATGATGAAAAACGGCGTGCTATAGTATGCCGTACGGTATGGGCTATAGCCCATGTTCAAAAATGATGAAAAACGAGGTAATTGTTTTTTTTCAAAATTTCAAAAAACGATGGGCTATAACCCATGTTTTTTGAATTTTTTTATTTTTTTCAAATCCTCAAAAATGATGAAAAACGGCGTGCTATAGTATGCCGTACGGTATGGGCTATAGCCCATGTTCAAAAAAGATGAAAAACGAGGTTATTTTTTTTCTCAAATTTTCAAAAAACGATGGACTATAACACATGTTTTTTGAAAATTTTCATTTTTTTCAAATCCTCAAAAATGATGAAAAACGGCGTGCTATAGTATGCCGTACGGTATGGGCTATAGCCCATGTTCAAAAATGATGAAAAACGAGTTTTTTTTTTTTTTTCAAAATTTCAAAAAACGATGGGCTATATATAACCCATGTTTTTTTAAATTTAATTTTTTTTTCAAAACCTCAAAAATGATGAAAAACGGCGTGCTATAGTATGCCGTACGGTATGGGCTATAGCCCATGTTCAAAAATGATGAAAAACGAGGTTAATTTTTTTTTTCAAAATTTCAAAAAACGATGGGCTATAACCCATGTTTTTGAATTTTTGTATTTTTTTCAAATCCTCAAAAATGATGAAAAACGGCGTGCTATAGTATGCCGTACGGTATGGGCTATAGCCCATGTTCAAAAATGATGAAAAACGAGGTTATTGTTTTTCTCAAAATTTCAAAAAACGATGGACTATAATACATGTTTTTTGAAAATTCTAATTTTTTTCAAATCCTCAAAAATGATGAAACACGGCGTGCTATAGTATGCCGTACGGTATGGGCTATAGCCCATGTTCAAAAATGATGAAAAACGAGGTTAATTTATTTTTTCAACATTTCAAAAAACGATGGGCTATAACCCATGTTTTTTGATTTTTTTTTTTTTTTTCAAAACCTCAAAAATGATGAAAAACGGCGTGCTATAGTATGCCGTACAGTATGGGCTATAGCCCATGTTCAAAAATGATGAAAAACGAGGTAATTTTTTTTTTTCAAAATTTCAAAAAACGATGGGCTATAACCCATGTTTTTGAAATTTTTTATTTTTTTCAAATCCTCAAAAATGATGAAAAACGGCGTGCTATAGTATGCCGTACGGTATGGGCTATAGCCCATGTTCAAAAATGATGAAAAACGAGGTTATTTTTTTTCTCAAAATTTCAAAAAACGATGGACTATAACCCATGTTTTTTGAAAATTTTCATTTTTTTCAAATCCTCAAAAATGTAGAAAAACGGCGTGCTATAGTATGCCGTACGGTATGGGCTATAGCCCATGTTCAAAAATGATGAAAAACGAGGTTAATTTATTTTTTCAAAATTTCAAAAAACGATGGGCTATAACCCATGTTTTTTGATTTTTTTTTTTCTTTTTCAAAACCTCAAAAATGATGAAAAACGGCGTGCTATAGTATGCCGTACGGTATGGGCTATAGCCCATGTTCAAAAATGATGAAAAACGAGGTAATTGTTTTTTTTCAAAATTTCAAAAAACGATGGGCTATAACCCATGTTTTTTGAATTTTTTTATTTTTTTCAAATCCTCAAAAATGATGAAAAACGGCGTGCTATAGTATGCCGTATGGTATGGGCTATAGCCCATGTTCAAAAATGATGAAAAACGAGGTTATTTTTTTTCTCAAATTTTCAAAAAACGATGGACTATAACACATGTTTTTTGAAAATTTTCATTTTTTTCAAATCCTCAAAAATGATGAAAAACGGCGTGCTATAGTATGCCGTACAGTATGGGCTATAGCCCATGTTCAAAAATGATGAAAAACGAGGTAATTTTTTTTTCTTCAAAATTTCAAAAAACGATGGGCTATAACCCATGTTTTTTGAATTTTTTTTATTTTTTTCAAATCCTCAAAAATGATGAAAAACGGCGTGCTATAGTATGCCGTACGGTATGGGCTATAGCCCATGTTCAAAAATGATGAAAAACGAGGTTATTTTTTTTCTCAAATTTTCAAAAAACGATGGACTATAACACATGTTTTTTGAAAATTTTCATTTTTTTCAAATCCTCAAAAATGATGAAAAACGGCGTGCTATAGTATGCCGTACGGTATGGGCTATAGCCCATGTTCAAAAATGATGAAAAACGAGGTTAATTTTTTTTTTCAAAATTTCAAAAAACGATGGGCTATAACCCATGTTTTTTGATTTTTTTTTTTTTTTTCAAAACCTCAAAAATGATGAAAAACGGCGTGCTATAGTATGCCGTACGGTATGGGCTATAGCCCATGTTCAAAAATGATGAAAAACGAGGTAATGTTTTTTTTTCAAAATTTCAAAAAACGATGGGCTATAACCCATGTTTTTGAAAATTTTTATTTTTTTCAAATCCTCAAAAATGTAGAAAAACGGCGTGCTATAGTATGCCGTACGGTATGGGCTATAGCCCATGTTCAAAAATGATGAAAAACGAGGTTATTTTTTTTCTCAAAATTTCAAAAAACGATGGACTATAACCCATGTTTTTTGAAAATTTTCATTTTTTTCAAATCCTCAAAAATGTAGAAAAACGGCGTGCTATAGTATGCCGTACGGTATGGGCTATAGCCCATGTTCAAAAATGATGAAAAACGAGGTTAATTTATTTTTTCAAAATTTCAAAAAACGATGGGCTATAACCCATGTTTTTTGAATTTTTTTTTCTTTTTCAAAACCTCAAAAATGATGAAAAACGGCGTGCTATAGTATGCCGTACGGTATGGGCTATAGCCCATGTTCAAAAATGATGAAAAACGAGGTAATTGTTTTTTTTCAAAATTTCAAAAAACGATGGGCTATAACCCATGTTTTTTGAAATTTTTAATTTTTTTCAAATCCTCAAAAATGATGAAAAACGGCGTGCTATAGTATGCCGTACGGTATGGGCTATAGCCCATGTTCAAAAATGATGAAAAACGAGGTTATTTTTTTTCTCAAATTTTCAAAAAACGATGGACTATAACACATGTTTTTTGAAAATTTTCATTTTTTTCAAATCCTCAAAAATGATGAAAAACGGCGTGCTATAGTATGCCGTACGGTATGGGCTATAGCCCATGTTCAAAAATGATGAAAAACGAGTTTTTTTTTTTTTTTCAAAATTTCAAAAAACGATGGGCTATAACCCATGTTTTTTGAATTTTTTTTTTTTTTTCAAAACCTCAAAAATGATGAAAAACGGCGTGCTATAGTATGCCGTACGGTATGGGCTATAGCCCATGTTCAAAAATGATGAAAAACGAGGTTAATTTTTTTTTTCAAAATTTCAAAAAACGATGGGCTATAACCCATGTTTTTGAATTTTTTTATTTTTTTCAAATCCTCAAAAATGATGAAAAACGGCGTGCTATAGTATGCCGTACGGTATGGGCTATAGCCCATGTTCAAAAATGATGAAAAACGAGGTTATTTTTTTTCTCAAAATTTCAAAAAACGATGGACTATAATACATGTTTTTTGAAAATTTTCATTTTTTTCAAATCCTCAAAAATGATGAAAAACGGCGTGCTATAGTATGCCGTACGGTATGGGCTATAGCCCATGTTCAAAAATGATGAAAAACGAGGTTAATTTATTTTTTCAAATTTTCAAAAAACGATGGGCTATAACCCATGTTTTTTGATTTTTTTTTTTTTTTTCAAAACCTCAAAAATGATGAAAAACGGCGTGCTATAGTATGCCGTACGGTATGGGCTATAGCCCATGTTCAAAAATGATGAAAAACGAGGTTATTTTTTTTCTCAAATTTTCAAAAAACGATGGACTATAACCCATGTTTTTTGAAAATTTTCATTTTTTTCAAATCCTCAAAAATGTAGAAAAACGGCGTGCTATAGTATGCCGTACGGTATGGGCTATAGCCCATGTTCAAAAATGATGAAAAACGATTTTTTTTTTTTTTTTCAAAATTTCAAAAAACGATGGGCTATAACCCATGTTTTTTGAAATTTAATTTTTTTTTCAAAACCTCAAAAATGATGAAAAACGGCGTGCTATAGTATGCCGTACGGTATGGGCTATAGCCCATGTTCAAAAATGATGAAAAACGAGGTTAATTTTTTTTTCCAAAATTTCAAAAAACGATGGGCTATAACCCATGTTTTTGAATTTTTTTATTTTTTTCAAATCCTCAAAAATGATGAAAAACGGCGTGCTATAGTATGCCGTACGGTATGGGCTATAGCCCATGTTCAAAAATGATGAAAAACGAGGTTATTTTTTTTCTCAAAATTTCAAAAAACGATGGACTATAACCCATGTTTTTTGAAAATTTTCATTTTTTTCAAATCCTCAAAAATGTAGAAAAACGGCGTGCTATAGTATGCCGTACGGTATGGGCTATAGCCCATGTTCAAAAATGATGAAAAACGAGGTTAATTTATTTTTTCAACATTTCAAAAAACGATGGGCTATAACCCATGTTTTTTGATTTTTTTTTTTTTTTCAAAACCTCAAAAATGATGAAAAACGGCGTGCTATAGTATGCCGTACAGTATGGGCTATAGCCCATGTTCAAAAATGATGAAAAACGAGGTAATTTTTTTTTTTCAAAATTTCAAAAAACGATGGGCTATAACCCATGTTTTTTGAATTTTTTTATTTTTTTCAAATCCTCAAAAATGATGAAAAACGGCGTGCTATAGTATGCCGTACGGTATGGGCTATAGCCCATGTTCAAAAATGATGAAAAACGAGGTTATTTTTTTTCTCAAAATTTCAAAAAACGATGGACTATAACCCATGTTTTTTGAAAATTTTCATTTTTTTCAAATCCTCAAAAATGTAGAAAAACGGCGTGCTATAGTATGCCGTACGGTATGGGCTATAGCCCATGTTCAAAAATGATGAAAAACGAGGTTAATTTTTTTTTTCAAAATTTCAAAAAACGATGGGCTATAACCCATGTTTTTTTAATTTTTTTTTTTTTTTTTTTCAAAACCTCAAAAATGATGAAAAACGGCGTGCTATAGTATGCCGTACGGTATGGGCTATAGCCCATGTTCAAAAATGATGAAAAACGAGGTTATTTTTTTTCTCAAAATTTCAAAAAACGATGGACTATAACCCATGTTTTTTGAAAATTTTCATTTTTTTCAAATCCTCAAAAATGATGAAAAACGGCGTGCTATAGTATGCCGTACGGTATGGGCTATAGCCCATGTTCAAAAATGATGAAAAACTAGGTTATTTTTTTTTCTCAAATTTTCAAAAAACGATGGACTATAACCCATGTTTTTTGAAATTTTTCATTTTTTTCAAATCCTCAAAAATGTAGAAAAACGGCGTGCTATAGTACGCCGTACGGTATGGTCTATAGCCCATGTTCAAAAATGATGAAAAACTAGGTTAATTTTTTTTTTCAAAATTTCAAAAAACGATGGGCTATAACCCATGTTTTTTGAAATTTTAAATTTTTTTCAAAACCTCAAAAATGATGAAAAACGGCGTGCTATAGTATGCCGTACGGTATGGGCTATAGCCCATGTTCAAAAATGATGAAAAACTAGGTTATTTTTTTTCTCAAATTTTCAAAAAACGATGGACTATAACCCATGTTTTTTTGAAAATTTTCATTTTTTTCAAATCCTCAAAAATGATGAAAAACGGCGTGCTATAGTATGCCGTACGGTATGGGCTATAGCCCATGTTAAAAAATGATGAAAAACGAGGTTATTTTTTTTTTTTCAAAATTTCAAAAAACGATGGGCTATAACCCATGTTTTTTTTCTTTTTTCTTTTTTTCAAATCCTCAAAAATGATGAAAAACGGCGTGCTATAGTATGCCGTACGGTATGGGCTATAGCCCATGTTCAAAAATGATGAAAAACGAGGTAATTTTTTTCTCAAAATTTCAAAAAACGATGGACTATAACCCATGTTTTTGAATATTTTCATTTTTTTCAAATCCTCAAAAATGATGAAAAACGGCGTGCTATAGTATGCCGTACGGTATGGGCTATAGCCCATGTTCAAAAATGATGAAAAACGAGGTTATTTTTTTTCTCAAAATTTCAAAAAACGATGGACTATAACCCATGTTTTTTGAAAATTTTCATTTTTTTCAAATCCTCAAAAATGATGAAAAACGGCGTGCTATAGTATGCCGTACGGTATGGGCTATAGCCCATGTTCAAAAATGATGAAAAACGAGGTTATTTTTTTTCTCAAAATTTCAAAAAACGATGGACTATAATACATGTTTTTTGAAAATTTTCATTTTTTTCAAATCCTCAAAAATGATGAAAAACGGCGTGCTATAGTATGCCGTACGGTATGGGCTATAGCCCATGTTCAAAAATGATGAAAAACGAGGTTAATTTATTTTTTCAAATTTTCAAAAAACGATGGGCTATAACCCATGTTTTTTGATTTTTTTTTTTTTTTTCAAAACCTCAAAAATGATGAAAAACGGCGTGCTATAGTATGCCGTACAGTATGGGCTATAGCCCATGTTCAAAAATGATGAAAAACGAGGTAATTTTCTTTTCTTCAAAATTTCAAAAAACGATGGGCTATAACCCATGTTTTTTGAATTTTTTTATTTTTTTCAAATCCTCAAAAATGATGAAAAACGGCGTGCTATAGTATGCCGTACGGTATGGGCTATAGCCCATGTTCAAAATGATGAAAAACGAGGTTATTTTTTTTCTCAAATTTTCAAAAAACGATGGACTATAACACATGTTTTTTGAAAATTTTCATTTTTTTCAAATCCTCAAAAATGATGAAAAACGGCGTGCTATAGTATGCCGTACGGTATGGGCTATAGCCCATGTTCAAAAATGATGAAAAACAAGTTTTTTTTTTTTTTCAAAATTTCAAAAAACGATGGGCTATAACCCATGTTTTTTTAAATTTAATTTTTTTTTCAAAACCTCAAAAATGATGAAAAACGGCGTGCTATAGTATGCCGTACGGTATGGGCTATAGCCCATGTTCAAAAATGATGAAAAACGAGGTTAATTTTTTTTTCAAAATTTCAAAAAACGATGGGCTATAACCCATGTTTTTGAATTTTTTTTTTTTTTTCAAAACCTCAAAAATGATGAAAAACGGCGTGCTATAGTATGCCGTACGGTATGGGCTATAGCCCATGTTCAAAAATGATGAAAAACGAGGTTATTTTTTTTCTCAAAATTTCAAAAAACGATGGACTATAACCCATGTTTTTTGAAAATTTTCATTTTTTTCAAATCCTCAAAAATGTAGAAAAACGGCGTGCTATAGTATGCCGTACGGTATGGGCTATAGCCCATGTTCAAAAATGATGAAAAACGAGGTTAATTTATTTTTTCAACATTTCAAAAAACGATGGGCTATAACCCATGTTTTTTTTTTTTTTTTTTTTTTTTCAAAACCTCAAAAATGATGAAAAACGGCGTGCTATAGTATGCCGTACATTATGGGCTATAGCCCATGTTCAAAAATGATGAAAAACGAGGTAATTTTTTTTTTTCAAATTTTCAAAAAACGATGGGCTATAACCCATGTTTTTTGAATTTTTTTTTTTTTTTCAAATCCTCAAAAATGATGAAAAACGGCGTGCTATAGTATGCCGTACGGTATGGGCTATAGCCCATGTTCAAAAATGATGAAAAACGAGGTTATTTTTTTTCTCAAAATTTCAAAAAACGATGGACTATAACCCATGTTTTTTGAAAATTTTCATTTTTTTCAAATCCTCAAAAATGTAGAAAAACGGCGTGCTATAGTATGCCGTACGGTATGGGCTATAGCCCATGTTCAAAAATGATGAAAAACGAGGTTAATTTGTTTTTTCAAATTTTCAAAAAACGATGGGCTATAACCCATGTTTTTTGAATTTTTTTTTTTTTTTCAAAACCTCAAAAATGATGAAAAACGGCGTGCTATAGTATGCCGTACGGTATGGGCTATAGCCCATGTTCAAAAATGATGAAAAACGAGGTTATTTTTTTTCTCAAAATTTCAAAAAACGATGGACTATAACCCATGTTTTTTGAAAATTTTCATTTTTTTCAAATCCTCAAAAATGATGAAAAACGGCGTGCTATAGTATGCCGTACGGTATGGGCTATAGCCCATGTTCAAAAATGATGAAAAACTAGGTTATTTTTTTTTCTCAAATTTTCAAAAAACGATGGACTATAACCCATGTTTTTTGAAATTTTTCATTTTTTTCAAATCCTCAAAAATGTAGAAAAACGGCGTGCTATAGTACGCCGTACGGTATGGTCTATAGCCCATGTTCAAAAATGATGAAAAACTAGGTTAATTTTTTTTTTCAAAATTTCAAAAAACGATGGGCTATAACCCATGTTTTTTGAAATTTTAAATTTTTTTCAAAACCTCAAAAATGATGAAAAACGGCGTGCTATAGTATGCCGTACGGTATGGGCTATAGCCCATGTTCAAAAATGATGAAAAACTAGGTTATTTTTTTTCTCAAATTTTCAAAAAACGATGGACTATAACCCATGTTTTTTTGAAAATTTTCATTTTTTTCAAATCCTCAAAAATGATGAAAAACGGCGTGCTATAGTATGCCGTACGGTATGGGCTATAGCCCATGTTAAAAAATGATGAAAAACGAGGTTATTTTTTTTTTTCAAAATTTCAAAAAACGATGGGCTATAACCCATGTTTTTTTTCTTTTTTCTTTTTTTCAAATCCTCAAAAATGATGAAAAACGGCGTGCTATAGTATGCCGTACGGTATGGGCTATAGCCCATGTTCAAAAATGATGAAAAACGAGGTAATTTTTTTCTCAAAATTTCAAAAAACGATGGACTATAACCCATGTTTTTGAATATTTTCATTTTTTTCAAATCCTCAAAAATGATGAAAAACGGCGTGCTATAGTATGCCGTACGGTATGGGCTATAGCCCATGTTCAAAAATGATGAAAAACGAGGTTATTTTTTTTCTCAAAATTTCAAAAAACGATGGACTATAACCCATGTTTTTTGAAAATTTTCATTTTTTTCAAATCCTCAAAAATGATGAAAAACGGCGTGCTATAGTATGCCGTACGGTATGGGCTATAGCCCATGTTCAAAAATGATGAAAAACGAGGTTATTTTTTTTCTCAAAATTAAAAAAAACGATGGACTATAACCCATGTTTTTTGAAAATTTTCATTTTTTTCAAATCCTCAAAAATGATGAAAAACGGCGTGCTATAGTATGCCGTACGGTATGGGCTATAGCCCATGTTCAAAAATGATGAAAAACGAGGTAATTGTTTTTTTTCAAAATTTCAAAAAACGATGGGCTATAACCCATGTTTTTTGAATTTTTTTATTTTTTTCAAATCCTCAAAAATGATGAAAAACGACGTGCTATAGTATGCCGTACGGTATGGGCTATAGCCCATGTTCAAAAATGATGAAAAACGAGGTTATTTTTTTTCTCAAATTTTCAAAAAACGATGGACTATAACACATGTTTTTTGAAAATTTTCATTTTTTTCAAATCCTCAAAAATGATGAAAAACGGCGTGCTATAGTATGCCGTACGGTATGGGCTATAGCCCATGTTCAAAAATGATGAAAAACGAGTTTTTTTTTTTTTCTTCAAAATTTCAAAAAACGATGGGCTATAACCCATGTTTTTTGAAATTTTAATTTTTTTTCAAAACCTCAAAAATGATGAAAAACGGCGTGCTATAGTATGCCGTACGGTATGGGCTATAGCCCATGTTCAAAAATGATGAAAAACGAGGTAATTTTTTTTTTTCAAAATTTCAAAAAACGATGGGCTATAACCCATGTTTTTTGAATTTTTTTATTTTTTTCAAATCCTCAAAAATGATGAAAAACGGCGTGCTATAGTATGCCGTACGGTATGGGCTATAGCCCATGTTCAAAAATGATGAAAAACGAGGTTATTTTTTTTCTCAAAATTTCAAAAAACGATGGACTATAACCCATGTTTTTTGAAAATTTTCATTTTTTTCAAATCCTCAAAAATGATGAAAAACGGCGTGCTATAGTATGCCGTACGGTATGGGCTATAGCCCATGTTCAAAAATGATGAAAAACGAGGTTATTTTTTTTCTCAAAATTAAAAAAAACGATGGACTATAACCCATGTTTTTTGAAAATTTTCATTTTTTTCAAATCCTCAAAAATGATGAAAAACGGCGTGCTATAGTATGCCGTACGGTATGGGCTATAGCCCATGTTCAAAAATGATGAAAAACGAGGTAATTGTTTTTTTTCAAAATTTCAAAAAACGATGGGCTATAACCCATGTTTTTTGAAATTTTTTATTTTTTTCAAATCCTCAAAAATGATGAAAAACGACGTGCTATAGTATGCCGTACGGTATGGGCTATAGCCCATGTTCAAAAATGATGAAAAACGAGGTTATTTTTTTTCTCAAATTTTCAAAAAACGATGGACTATAACACATGTTTTTTGAAAATTTTCATTTTTTTCAAATCCTCAAAAATGATGAAAAACGGCGTGCTATAGTATGCCGTACGGTATGGGCTATAGCCCATGTTCAAAAATGATGAAAAACGAGTTTTTTTTTTTTTCTTCAAAATTTCAAAAAACGATGGGCTATAACCCATGTTTTTTGAAATTTTAATTTTTTTTCAAAACCTCAAAAATGATGAAAAACGGCGTGCTATAGTATGCCGTACGGTATGGGCTATAGCCCATGTTCAAAAATGATGAAAAACAAGGTAATTTTTTTTTTTCAAAATTTCAAAAAACGATGGGCTATAACCCATGTTTTTTGAATTTTTTTATTTTTTTCAAATCCTCAAAAATGATGAAAAACGGCGTGCTATAGTATGCCGTACGGTATGGGCTATAGCCCATGTTCAAAAATGATGAAAAACGAGGTTATTTTTTTTCTCAAAATTTCAAAAAACGATGGACTATAACCCATGTTTTTTGAAAATTTTCATTTTTTTCAAATCCTCAAAAATGTAGAAAAACGGCGTGCTATAGTATGCCGTACGGTATGGGCTATAGCCCATGTTCAAAAATGATGAAAAACGAGGTTAATTTTTTTTTTCAAAATTTCAAAAAACGATGGGCTATAACCCATGTTTTTTGAATTTTTTTTTTTTTTTCAAAACCTCAAAAATGATGAAAAACGGCGTGCTATAGTATGCCGTACGGTATGGGCTATAGCCCATGTTCAAAAATGATGAAAAACGAGGTTATTTTTTTTCTCAAAATTTCAAAAAACGATGGACTATAACCCATGTTTTTTGAAATTTTTCATTTTTTTCAAATCCTCAAAAATGTAGAAAAACGGCGTGCTATAGTACGCCGTACGGTATGGTCTATAGCCCATGTTCAAAAATGATGAAAAACTAGGTTAATTTTTTTTTTCAAAATTTCAAAAAACGATGGGCTATAACCCATGTTTTTTGAAAATTTAAATTTTTTTCAAAACCTCAAAAATGATGAAAAACGACGTGCTATAGTATGCCGTACGGTATGGGCTATAGCCCATGTTCAAAAATGATGAAAAACGAGGTTATTTTTTTTCTCAAATTTTCAAAAAACGATGGACTATAACACATGTTTTTTGAAAATTTTCATTTTTTTCAAATCCTCAAAAATGATGAAAAACGGCGTGCTATAGTATGCCGTACGGTATGGGCTATAGCCCATGTTCAAAAATGATGAAAAACGAGTTTTTTTTTTTTTCTTCAAAATTTCAAAAAACGATGGGCTATAACCCATGTTTTTTGAAATTTTAATTTTTTTTCAAAACCTCAAAAATGATGAAAAACGGCGTGCTATAGTATGCCGTACGGTA
Organism: Protomyctophum parallelum; assembly: GCF_964188405.1. Taxonomy (NCBI): domain Eukaryota; kingdom Metazoa; phylum Chordata; class Actinopteri; order Myctophiformes; family Myctophidae; genus Protomyctophum; species Protomyctophum parallelum. Next base: position 33,718,584 of record NC_139706.1, read on the forward strand.
TGGGCTATAGCCCATGTTCAAAAATGATGAAAAACGAGGTAATTTTTTTTTTCAAAATTTCAAAAAACGATGGGCTATAACCCATGTTTTTTGAATTTTTTTATTTTTTTCAAATCCTCAAAAATGATGAAAAACGGCGTGCTATAGTATGCCGTACGGTATGGGCTATAGCCCATGTTCAAAAATGATGAAAAACGAGGTTATTTTTTTTCTCAAAATTTCAAAAAACGATGGACTATAACCCATGTTTTTTGAAAATTTTCATTTTTTTCAAATCCTCAAAAATGTAGAAAAACGGCGTGCTATAGTATGCCGTACGGTATGGGCTATAGCCCATGTTCAAAAATGATGAAAAACGAGGTTAATTTTTTTTTTCAAAATTTCAAAAAACGATGGGCTATAACCCATGTTTTTTGATTTTTTTTTTTTTTTTCAAAACCTCAAAAATGATGAAAAACGGCGTGCTATAGTATGCCGTACGGTATGGGCTATAGCCCATGTTCAAAAATGATGAAAAACGAGGTTATTTTTTTTCTCAAAATTTCAAAAAACGATGGACTATAACCCATGTTTTTTGAAAATTTTCATTTTTTTCAAATCCTCAAAAATGATGAAAAACGGCGTGCTATAGTATGCCGTACGGTATGGGCTATAGCCCATGTTCAAAAATGATGAAAAACTAGGTTATTTTTTTTTCTCAAATTTTCAAAAAACGATGGACTATAACCCATGTTTTTTGAAATTTTTCATTTTTTTCAAATCCTCAAAAATGTAGAAAAACGGCGTGCTATAGTACGCCGTACGGTATGGTCTATAGCCCATGTTCAAAAATGATGAAAAACTAGGTTAATTTTTTTTTTCAAAATTTCAAAAAACGATGGGCTATAACCCATGTTTTTTGAAATTTTAATTTTTTTTCAAAACCTCAAAAATGATGAAAAACGACGTGCTATAGTATGCCGTACGGTATGGGCTATAGCACATGTTCAAAAATGATGAAAAACGAGGTTATTTTTTTTCTCAAATTTTCAAAAAACGATGGACTATAACACATGTTTTTTGAAAATTTTCATTTTTTTCAAATCCTCAAAAATGATGAAAAACGGCGTGCTATAGTATGCCGTACGGTATGGGCTATAGCCCATGTTCAAAAATGATGAAAAACGAGTTTTTTTTTTTTCTTCAAAATTTCAAAAAACGATGGGCTATAACCCATGTTTTTTGAAATTTTAATTTTTTTTCAAAACCTCAAAAATGATGAAAAACGGCGTGCTATAGTATGCCGTACGGTATGGGCTATAGCCCATGTTCAAAAATGATGAAAAACGAGGTAATTTTTTTTTTCAAAATTTCAAAAAACGATGGGCTATAACCCATGTTTTTTGAATTTTTTTATTTTTTTCAAATCCTCAAAAATGATGAAAAACGGCGTGCTATAGTATGCCGTACGGTATGGGCTATAGCCCATGTTCAAAAATGATGAAAAACGAGGTTATTTTTTTTCTCAAAATTTCAAAAAACGATGGACTATAACCCATGTTTTTTGAAAATTTTCATTTTTTTCAAATCCTCAAAAATGTAGAAAAACGGCGTGCTATAGTATGCCGTACGGTATGGGCTATAGCCCATGTTCAAAAATGATGAAAAACGAGGTTAATTTTTTTTTTCAAAATTTCAAAAAACGATGGGCTATAACCCATGTTTTTTGAATTTTTTTTTTTTTTTCAAAACCTCAAAAATGATGAAAAACGGCGTGCTATAGTATGCCGTACGGTATGGGCTATAGCCCATGTTCAAAAATGATGAAAAACGAGGTTATTTTTTTTTTCAAAATTTCAAAAAACGATGGGCTATAACCCATGTTTTTTGAATTTTTTTTTTTTTTTCAAAACCTCAAAAATGATGAAAAACGGCGTGCTATAGTATGCCGTACGGTATGGGCTATAGCCCATGTTCAAAAATGATGAAAAACGAGGTTATTTTTTTTCTCAAAATTTCAAAAAACGATGGACTATAACCCATGTTTTTTGAAAATTTTCATTTTTTTCAAATCCTCAAAAATGATGAAAAACGGCGTGCTATAGTATGCCGTACGGTATGGGCTATAGCCCATGTTCAAAAATGATGAAAAACTAGGTTATTTTTTTTTCTCAAATTTTCAAAAAACGATGGACTATAACCCATGTTTTTTGAAATTTTTCATTTTTTTCAAATCCTCAAAAATGTAGAAAAACGGCGTGCTATAGTACGCCGTACGGTATGGTCTATAGCCCATGTTCAAAAATGATGAAAAACTAGGTTAATTTTTTTTTTCAGAATTTCAAAAAACGATGGGCTATAACCCATGTTTTTTGAAATTTGAAATTTTTTTCAAAACCTCAAAAATGATGAAAAACGGCGTGCTATAGTATGCCGTACGGTATGGGCTATAGCCCATGTTCAAAAATGATGAAAAACTAGGTTATTTTTTTTCAAAATTTCAAAAAACGATGGGCTATAACCCATGTTTTTTGAAATTTTTTATTTTTTTCAAATCCTCAAAAATGATGAAAAACGACGTGCTATAGTATGCCGTACGGTAACCCATGTTTTTTGAAATTTTAATTTTTTTTCAAAACCTCAAAAATGATGAAAAACGGCGTGCTATAGTATGCCGTACGGTATGGGCTATAGCCCATGTTCAAAAATGATGAAAAACGAGGTTATTTTTTTTCTCTAAATTTCAAAAAACGATGGACTATAACCCATGTTTTTTGAAAATTTTCATTTTTTTCAAATCCTCAAAAATGTAGAAAAACGGCGTGCTATAGTATGCCGTACGGTATGGGCTATAGCCCATGTTCAAAAATGATGAAAAACGAGGTTAATTTATTTTTTCAACATTTCAAAAAACGATGGGCTATAACCCATGTTTTTTGATTTTTTTTTTTTTTTTTCAAAACCTCAAAAATGATGAAAAACGGCGTGCTATAGTATGCCGTACAGTATGGGCTATAGCCCATGTTCAAAAATGATGAAAAACGAGGTAATTTTTTTTTTCCAAAATTTCAAAAAACGATGGGCTATAACCCATGTTTTTTGAAATTTTAATTTTTTTTCAAAACCTCAAAAATGATGAAAAACGGCGTGCTATAGTATGCCGTACGGTATGGGCTATAGCCCATGTTCAAAAAAGATGAAAAACGAGGTTATTTTTTTTCTCAAAATTTCAAAAAACGATGGACTATAACCCATGTTTTTTGAAAATTTTCATTTTTTTCAAATCCTCAAAAATGTAGAAAAACGGCGTGCTATAGTATGCCGTACGGTATGGGCTATAGCCCATGTTCAAAAATGATGAAAAACGAGGTTAATTTTTTTTTCAAAATTTCAAAAAACGATGGGCTATAACCCATGTTTTTTGAAATTTTAATTTTTTTTCAAAACCTCAAAAATGATGAAAAACGGCGTGCTATAGTATGCCGTACGGTATGGGCTATAGCCCATGTTCAAAAATGATGAAAAACGAGGTTATTTTTTTTTCTCAAATTTTCAAAAAACGATGGACTATAACCCATGTTTTTTGAAATTTTTCATTTTTTTCAAATCCTCAAAAATGTAGAAAAACGGCGTGCTATAGTATGCCGTACGGTATGGTCTATAGCCCATGTTCAAAAATGATGAAAAACTAGGTTAATTTTTTTTTTCAAAATTTCAAAAAACGATGGGCTATAACCCATGTTTTTTGAAATTTTTAATTTTTTTCAAAACCTCAAAAATGATGAAAAACGGCGTGCTATAGTATGCCGTACGGTATGGGCTATAGCCCATGTTCAAAAATGATGAAAAACGAGGTTATTTTTTTTCTCTACATTTCAAAAAACGATGGACTATAACCCATGTTTTTTGAAAATTTTCATTTTTTTCAAATCCTCAAAAATGTAGAAAAACGGCGTGCTATAGTATGCCGTACGGTATGGGCTATAGCCCATGTTCAAAAATGATGAAAAACGAGGTTATTTTTTTTTCTCAAATTTTCAAAAAACGATGGACTATAACCCATGTTTTTTGAAATTTTTCATTTTTTTCAAATCCTCAAAAATGTAGAAAAACGGCGTGCTATAGTATGCCGTACGGTATGGTCTATAGCCCATGTTCAAAAATGATGAAAAACTAGGTTAATTTTTTTTTTCAAAATTTCAAAAAACGATGGGCTATAACCCATGTTTTTTGAAATTTTAATTTTTTTTCAAAACCTCAAAAATGATGAAAAACGGCGTGCTATAGTATGCCGTACGGTATGGGCTATAGCCCATGTTCAAAAATGATGAAAAACGAGGTTATTTTTTTTCTCAAAATTTCAAAAAACGATGGACTATAACCCATGTTTTTTGAAAATTTTCATTTTTTCAAATCCTCAAAAATGTAGAAAAACGGCGTGCTATAGTATGCCGTACGGTATGGGCTATAGCCCATGTTCAAAAATGATGAAAAACGAGGTTAATTTTTTTTTCAAAATTTCAAAAAACGATGGGCTATAACCCATGTTTTTTGAAATTTTAATTTTTTTTCAAAACTCAAAAATGATGAAAAACGGCGTGCTATAGTATGCCGTACGGTATGGGCTATAGCCCATGTTCAAAAATGATGAAAAACGAGGTTATTTTTTTTTCTCAAATTTTCAAAAAACGATGGACTATAACCCATGTTTTTTGAAATTTTTCATTTTTTTCAAATCCTCAAAAATGTAGAAAAACGGCGTGCTATAGTATGCCGTACGGTATGGTCTATAGCCCATGTTCAAAAATGATGAAAAACTAGGTTAATTTTTTTTTTCAAAATTTCAAAAAACGATGGGCTATAACCCATGTTTTTTGAAATTTTAATTTTTTTTCAAAACCTCAAAAATGATGAAAAACGGCGTGCTATAGTATGCCGTACGGTATGGGCTATAGCCCATGTTCAAAAATGATGAAAAACGAGGTTATTTTTTTTCTCAAATTTTCAAAAAACGATGGACTATAACCCATGTTTTTTTGAAATTTTTCATTTTTTTCAAATCCTCAAAAATGATGAAAAACGGCGTGCTATAGTATGCCGTACGGTATGGGCTATAGCCCATGTTAAAAAATGATGAAAAACGAGGTTATTTTTTTTTTTCAAAATTTCAAAAAACGATGGGCTATAACCCATGTTTTTTTTCTTTTTTCTTTTTTTCAAATCCTCAAAAATGATGAAAAACGGCGTGCTATAGTATGCCGTACGGTATGGGCTATAGCCCATGTTCAAAAATGATGAAAAACGAGGTTAATCTTTTTTTTCTAAATAAAAAAAAACGATGGGCTATAACCCATGTTTTTTGAAATTTTAATTTTTTTTCAAAACCTCAAAAATGATGAAAAACGGCGTGCTATAGTATGCCGTACGGTATGGGCTATAGCCCATGTTCAAAAATGATGAAAAACGAGGTTATTTTTTTTCTCAAAATTTCAAAAAACGATGGACTATAACCCATGTTTTTTGAATTTTTTTATTTTTTTCAAAACCTCAAAAATGATGAAAAACGGCGTGCTATAGTATGCCGTACGGTATGGGCTATAGCCCATGTTCAAAAATGATGAAAAACGAGGTTATTTTTTTTCTCAAATTTTCAAAAAACGATGGACTATAACCCATGTTTTTTTGAAAATTTTCATTTTTTTCAAATCCTCAAAAATGATGAAAAACGGCGTGCTATAGTATGCCGTACGGTATGGGCTATATCCCATGTTCAAACATGATGAAAAACTAGGTTAATTTTTTTTTTCAAAATTTCAAAAAACGATGGGCTATAACCCATGTTTTTTTAAATTTAATTTTTTTTTCAAAACCTCAAAAATGATGAAAAACGGCGTGCTATAGTATGCCGTACGGTATGGGCTATAGCCCATGTTCAAAAATGATGAAAAACGAGGTTATTTTTTTTCTCAAATTTTCAAAAAACGATGGACTATAACCCATGTTTTTTTGAAAATTTTCATTTTTTTCAAATCCTCAAAAATGATGAAAAACGGCGTGCTATAGTATGCCGTACGGTATGGGCTATAGCCCATGTTAAAAAATGATGAAAAACGAGGTTTTTTTTTTTTTCAAAATTTCAAAAAACGATGGGCTATAACCCATGTTTTTTTTCTTTTTTCTTTTTTTCAAATCCTCAAAAATGATGAAAAACGGCGTGCTATAGTATGCCGTACGGTATGGGCTATAGCCCATGTTCAAAAATGATGAAAAACGAGGTAATTTTTTTCTCAAAATTTCAAAAAACGATGGACTATAACCCATGTTTTTGAATATTTTCATTTTTTTCAAATCCTCAAAAATGATGAAAAACGGCGTGCTATAGTATGCCGTACGGTATGGGCTATAGCCCATGTTCAAAAATGATGAAAAACGAGGTTATTTTTTTTCTCAAAATTTCAAAAAACGATGGACTATAACCCATGTTTTTTGAAAATTTTAATTTTTTTCAAATCCTCAAAAATGATGAAAAACGGCGTGCTATAGTATGCCGTACGGTATGGGCTATAGCCCATGTTCAAAAATGATGAAAAACGAGGTTATTTTTTTTCTCAAAATTTAAAAAAACGATGGACTATAACCCATGTTTTTTGAAAATTTTCATTTTTTTCAAATCCTCAAAAATGTAGAAAAACGGCGTGCTATAGTATGCCGTACGGTATGGGCTATAGCCCATGTTCAAAAATGATGAAAAACGAGGTTAATTTTTTTTTTCAAAATAAAAAAAAACGATGGGCTATAACCCATGTTTTTTGAAATTTTAATTTTTTTTCAAAACCTCAAAAATGATGAAAAACGGCGTGCTATAGTATGCCGTACGGTATGGGCTATAGCCCATGTTCAAAAATGATGAAAAACGAGGTTATTTTTTTTCTCAAAATTTCAAAAAACGATGGACTATAACCCATGTTTTTTTAAATTTTTTATTTTTTTCAAATCTTCAAAAATGATGAAAAACGGCGTGCTATAGTATGCCGTACGGTATGGGCTATATCCCATGTTCAAACATGATGAAAAACTAGGTTCATTTTTTTTTTTTTTTTTTCAAAAAACGATGGGCTATAACCCATGTTTTTTGAAAATTTAATTTTTTTTCAAATCCTCAAAAATGATGAAAAACGGCGTGCTATAGTATGCCGTACGGTATGGGCTATAGCCCATGTTCAAAAATGATGAAAAACGAGGTTATTTTTTTTCTCAAAATTTCAAAAAACGATGGACTATAACCCATGTTTTTTGAAAACTTTCATTTTTTTCAAATCCTCAAAAATGTAGAAAAACGGCGTGCTATAGTATGCCGTACGGTATGGGCTATAGCCCATGTTCAAAAATGATGAAAAACGAGGTTATTTTTTTTCTCAAAATTTCAAAAAACGATGGACTATAACCCATGTTTTTTGAAAATTTTCATTTTTTTCAAATCCTCAAAAATGTAGAAAAACGGCGTGCTATAGTATGCCGTACGGTATGGGCTATAGCCCATGTTCAAAAATGATGAAAAACGAGGTTAATTTATTTTTTAAAAATTTCAAAAAACGATGGGCTATAACCCATGTTTTTTGATTTTTTTTTTCTTTTTCAAAACCTCAAAAATGATGAAAAACGGCGTGCTATAGTATGCCGTACGGTATGGGCTATAGCCCATGTTCAAAAATGATGAAAAACGAGGTAATTGTTTTTTTTCAAAATTTCAAAAAACGATGGGCTATAACCCATGTTTTTTGAATTTTTTTATTTTTTTCAAATCCTCAAAAATGATGAAAAACGGCGTGCTATAGTATGCCGTACGGTATGGGCTATAGCCCATGTTCAAAAATGATGAAAAACGAGGTTATTTTTTTTCTCAAATTTTCAAAAAACGATGGACTATAACACATGTTTTTTGAAAATTTTCATTTTTTTCAAATCCTCAAAAATGATGAAAAACGGCGTGCTATAGTATGCCGTACGGTATGGGCTATAGCCCATGTTCAAAAATGATGAAAAACGAGGTTATTTTTTTTCTCAAAATTTCAAAAAACGATGGACTATAACCCATGTTTTTTGAAAATTTTCATTTTTTTCAAATCCTCAAAAATGTAGAAAAACGGCGTGCTATAGTATGCCGTACGGTATGGGCTATAGCCCATGTTCAAAAATGATGAAAAACGAGGTTAATTTATTTTTTCAACATTTCAAAAAACGATGGGCTATAACCCATGTTTTTTGATTTTTTTTTTTCTTTTCAAAACCTCAAAAATGATGAAAAACGGCGTGCTATAGTATGCCGTACAGTATGGGCTATAGCCCATGTTCAAAAATGATGAAAAACGAGGTAATTTCTTTTTTTCAAAATTTCAAAAAACGATGGGCTATAACCCATGTTTTTTGAATTTTTTTATTTTTTTCAAATCCTCAAAAATGATGAAAAACGGCGTGCTATAGTATGCCGTACGGTATGGGCTATAGCCCATGTTCAAAAATGATGAAAAACGAGGTTATTTTTTTTCTCAAAATTTCAAAAAACGATGGACTATAACACATGTTTTTTGAAAATTTTCATTTTTTTCAAATCCTCACAAATGATGAAAAACGGCGTGCTATAGTATGCCGTACGGTATGGGCTATAGCCCATGTTCAAAAATGATGAAAAACGAGGTTATTTTTTTTCTCAAAATTTCAAAAAACGATGGACTATAACCCATGTTTTTTGAAAATTTTCATTTTTTTCAAATCCTCAAAAATGTAGAAAAACGGCGTGCTATAGTATGCCGTACGGTATGGGCTATAGCCCATGTTCAAAAATGATGAAAAACGAGGTTAATTTATTTTTTAAAAATTTCAAAAAACGATGGGCTATAACCCATGTTTTTTGATTTTTTTTTTCTTTTTCAAAACCTCAAAAATGATGAAAAACGGCGTGCTATAGTATGCCGTACGGTATGGGCTATAGCCCATGTTCAAAAATGATGAAAAACGAGGTAATTGTTTTTTTTCAAAATTTCAAAAAACGATGGGCTATAACCCATGTTTTTTGAATTTTTTTATTTTTTTCAAATCCTCAAAAATGATGAAAAACGGCGTGCTATAGTATGCCGTACGGTATGGGCTATAGCCCATGTTCAAAAATGATGAAAAACGAGGTTATTTTTTTTCTCAAATTTTCAAAAAACGATGGACTATAACACATGTTTTTTGAAAATTTTCATTTTTTTCAAATCCTCAAAAATGATGAAAAACGGCGTGCTATAGTATGCCGTACGGTATGGGCTATAGCCCATGTTCAAAAATGATGAAAAACGAGGTTATTTTTTTTCTCAAAATTTCAAAAAACGATGGACTATAACCCATGTTTTTTGAAAATTTTCATTTTTTTCAAATCCTCAAAAATGTAGAAAAACGGCGTGCTATAGTATGCCGTACGGTATGGGCTATAGCCCATGTTCAAAAATGATGAAAAACGAGGTTAATTTATTTTTTCAACATTTCAAAAAACGATGGGCTATAACCCATGTTTTTTGATTTTTTTTTTTCTTTTCAAAACCTCAAAAATGATGAAAAACGGCGTGCTATAGTATGCCGTACAGTATGGGCTATAGCCCATGTTCAAAAATGATGAAAAACGAGGTAATTTCTTTTTTTCAAAATTTCAAAAAACGATGGGCTATAACCCATGTTTTTTGAATTTTTTTATTTTTTTCAAATCCTCAAAAATGATGAAAAACGGCGTGCTATAGTATGCCGTACGGTATGGGCTATAGCCCATGTTCAAAAATGATGAAAAACGAGGTTATTTTTTTTCTCAAAATTTCAAAAAACGATGGACTATAACACATGTTTTTTGAAAATTTTCATTTTTTTCAAATCCTCAAAAATGATGAAAAACGGCGTGCTATAGTATGCCGTACGGTATGGGCTATAGCCCATGTTCAAAAATGATGAAAAACGAGGTTATTTTTTTTTTTCAAAATTTCAAAAAACGATGGGCTATAACCCATGTTTTTTGAAATTTTTTCTTTTTTTCAAATCCTCAAAAATGATGAAAAACGGCGTGCTATAGTATGCCGTACGGTATGGGCTATAGCCCATGTTAAAAAATGATGAAAAACGAGGTTAATTTTTTTTTTCAAAATTTCAAAAAACGATGGGCTATAACCCATGTTTTTTTTTATTTAATTTTTTTTTTAAATCTTCAAAAATGATGAAAAACGGCGTGCTATAGTATGCCGTACGGTATGGGCTACAATTTACAATTACAATTTACAATTTAGGCATTTAGCAGACGCTCTTAATCCAGAGCGACTTACATGTAAGCAAGAACAAAAGCATGGGAATACATCACATAAAGCATTTATCAATATCATGAAACATGCGTAAGCTAAGAAAGTAACAGTGGAATATCTATATAATGAAACTATACATACACTATACATATAAACTATACATATTTACTACTATGCTATACATATGTACTATGGCGTGCTATGACTATATACAATACAATTATAGTGCTGTCTACATAACATGCTATAAGTCTGTGTCAAATGCTATCTAAGCCAACAGAAATGCTATCTAAGGGGTTAGGGTAAGTGCTATGGGCCATGATGGAGTCTGAAAAGGTGGGTTTTCAGGCTACGGCGGAAGATTGGGAGTGATGCTGCAGTTCTGACTGCAATGGGAAGTGCATTCCACAGTTTTGGAGCCAGAAGGGAGAAGAGTTTGGGACGTGTGGAGCGTTGTCCCGGCGTTTTTAGTGAGGGTACTTCCAGTTTCCCTGCGTTGGCTGATCTGAGTGCGCGGGAGGGTTTGTAGGGTTCAATCATACTTGTAAGATATGGGGGAGCCATACCTTTGGTTGCTTTAAAGTGGCTATATCCCATGTTCAAAAATGATGAAAAACGAGGTTAATTTTCTTTTTCAAAATTTCAAAAAACGATGGGCTATAACCCATGTTTTTTGAAATTTTTAATTTTTTTCAAATCCTCAAAAATGATGAAAAACGGCGTGCTATAGTATGCCGTACGGTATGGGCTATAGCCCATGTTCAAAAATGATGAAAAACGAGGTAATTTTTTTTTCCAAAATTTCAAAAAACGATGGGCTATAACCCATGTTTTTTTTAAATTTTTCATTTTTTTTAAATCCTCAAAAATGATGAAAAACGGCGTGCTATAGTATGCCGTACGGTATGGGCTATATCCCATGTTCAAAAATGATGAAAAACGAGGTTAATTTTTTTTCCAAAATTTCAAAAAACGATGGGCTATAACCCATGTTTTTTTTATTTTAATTTTTTTTCAAATCTTCAAAAATGATGAAAAACGGCGTGCTATAGTATGCCGTACGGTATGGGCTATATCCCATGTTCATCATTTCTGAGGATTTGAAAAAAAATCAAAAAATCTAAAAACTATGGGGTATAAATGTAGAAAAGCGGCGTGCTACAGTATGCCGTATGATATGGGCTATTAAACGAGCGTCTAAAAATAGGATAAAAACGTCTAAAAATAGACGTCTAAAACACGTCTAAAAATAGACGTGTTTTAGACGTCTATTTTTAGACGTTTTTTATCCCATTTTTAGACGCACGTCTAATAACCGGCTATTGCTCAGTGGGATGGTCAAAAAATCAAAAAACGAGGATTTAAAAAAAAATCAAAAATTCAAAAAACGATGGGCTATAACCCATCGTTTTTTTTTCTTCATTATTTTCAAATCCTCAAAAATTTAGAAAAACGGCGTGCTACAGTATGCCGTATGATATGGGCTATTAAACGAGCGTCTAAAAATAGGATAAAAACGTCTAAAAATAGACGTGTTTTAGACGTCTATTTTTAGACGTTTTTTATCCCATTTTTAGACGCACGTCTAATAACCGGCTATTGCTCAGTGGGATGGTCAAAAAATTATGAAAAACGAGGATTAAAAAAATATATATAATAATCCTCAAATGATGACAAACGGCGTGCTATAGTATGCGGTACGGTGTGGGCTATAGCCCATGGTCAGAAATGATGAAAAATTAGGATAAAAAAAAAATTCAAAAATTCAAAAAACGATGGGCTATAACAAAAAAATGATGAAAAACGGCGTGCTATAGTATGCCGTACGGTATGGGCTATATCCCATGTTCAAAAATGATGAAAAACGAGGTTAATTTTTTTTTTCAAAATTTCAAAAAACGATGGGCTATATAACCCATGTTTTTTGATTTTTTGATTTTTTTTCAAATCCTCAAAAATGATGAAAAACGGCGTGCTATAGTATGCCGTACGGTATGGGCTATTAGACGAGCGTCTAAAAACTGGATGAAAACGTCTAAAAATAGACGCCTAAAACACGTCTAAAAATAGACGTGTTTTAGACGTCTATTTTTTGACGTTTCTTATCCCATTTTTGACCATGGGCTACAGCCCATACCATACGGCATACTATAGCACGTTTTTTATCCCATTTTTAGACGCACGTCTAATAACCGGCTATTGCTCAGTGGGATGGTCAAAAAATCAAAAAACGAGGATTAAAAAAAAATTCAAAAATTCAAAAAACGATGGGCTATAACCCATCGTTTTTTTTTCTTCATTATTTTCAAATCCTCAAAAATGTAGAAAAACGGCGTGCTACAGTATGCCGTATGATATGGGCTATTAAACGAGCGTCTAAAAATAGGATAAAAACGTCTAAAAATAGACGTGTTTTAGACGTCTATTTTTAGACGTTTTTTATCCCATTTTTAGACGCACGTCTAATAACCGGCTATTGCTCAGTGGGATGGTCAAAAAATTATGAAAAACGAGGATTAAAAAAAATATATAATAATCCTCAAATGATGAAAAACGGCGTGCTATAGTATGCGGTACGGTGTGGGCTATAGCCCATGGTCAGAAATGATGAAAAATTAGGATAAAAAAAAAATTCAAAAATTCAAAAAACGATGGGCTATAACAAAAAAATGATGAAAAACGGCGTGCTATAGTATGCCGTACGGTATGGGCTATATCCCATGTTCAAAAATGATGAAAAACGAGGTTAATTTTTTTTCAAAATTTCAAAAAACGATGGGCTATAACCCATGTTTTTTGATTTTTTGATTTTTTTTCAAATCCTCAAAAATGATGAAAAACGGCGTGCTATAGTATGCCGTACGGTATGGGCTATTAGACGAGCGTCTAAAAACTGGATGAAAACGTCTAAAAATAGACGCCTAAAACACGTCTAAAAATAGACGTGTTTTAGACGTCTATTTTTTGACGTTTCTTATCCCATTTTTGACCATGGGCTACAGCCCATACCATACGGCATACTATAGCACGTTTTTTATCCCATTTTTAGACGCACGTCTAATAACCGGCTATTGCTCAGTGGGATGGTCAAAAAATCAAAAAACGAGGATTAAAAAAAAATTCAAAAATTCAAAAAACGATGGGCTATAACCCATCGTTTTTTTTTCTTCATTATTTTCAAATCCTCAAAAATGTAGAAAAACGGCGTGCTACAGTATGCCGTATGATATGGGCTATTAAACGAGCGTCTAAAAATAGGATAAAAACGTCTAAAAATAGACGTGTTTTAGACGTCTATTTTTAGACGTTTTTTATCCCATTTTTAGACGCACGTCTAATAACCGGCTATTGCTCAGTGGGATGGTCAAAAAATTATGAAAAACGAGGATTAAAAAAAATATATAATAATCCTCAAATGATGAAAAACGGCGTGCTATAGTATGCGGTACGGTGTGGGCTATAGCCCATGGTCAGAAATGATGAAAAATTAGGATAAAAAAAAAATTCAAAAATTCAAAAAACGATGGGCTATAACAAAAAAATGATGAAAAACGGCGTGCTATAGTATGCCGTACGGTATGGGCTATATCCCATGTTCAAAAATGATGAAAAACGAGGTTAATTTTTTTTTTCAAAATTTCAAAAAACGATGGGCTATAACCCATGTTTTTTGATTTTTTGATTTTTTTTCAAATCCTCAAAAATGATGAAAAACGGCGTGCTATAGTATGCCGTACGGTATGGGCTATTAGACGAGCGTCTAAAAACTGGATGAAAACGTCTAAAAATAGACGCCTAAAACACGTCTAAAAATAGACGTGTTTTAGACGTCTATTTTTTGACGTTTCTTATCCCATTTTTGACCATGGGCTACAGCCCATACCATACGGCATACTATAGCACGTTTTTTATCCCATTTTTAGACGCACGTCTAATAACCGGCTATTGCTCAGTGGGATGGTCAAAAAATCAAAAAACGAGGATTAAAAAAAAATTCAAAAATTCAAAAAACGATGGGCTATAACCCATCGTTTTTTTTTCTTCATTATTTTCAAATCCTCAAAAATGTAGAAAAACGGCGTGCTACAGTATGCCGTATGATATGGGCTATTAAACGAGCGTCTAAAAATAGGATAAAAACGTCTAAAAATAGACGTGTTTTAGACGTCTATTTTTAGACGTTTTTTATCCCATTTTTAGACGCACGTCTAATAACCGGCTATTGCTCAGTGGGATGGTCAAAAAATTATGAAAAACGAGGATTAAAAAAAATATATAATAATCCTCAAATGATGAAAAACGGCGTGCTATAGTATGCGGTACGGTGTGGGCTATAGCCCATGGTCAGAAATGATGAAAAATTAGGATAAAAAAAAAATTCAAAAATTCAAAAAACGATGGGCTATAACAAAAAAATGATGAAAAACGGCGTGCTATAGTATGCCGTACGGTATGGGCTATATCCCATGTTCAAAAATGATGAAAAACGAGGTTAATTTTTTTTTCAAAATTTCAAAAAACGATGGGCTATAACCCATGTTTTTTGATTTTTTGATTTTTTTTCAAATCCTCAAAAATGATGAAAAACGGCGTGCTATAGTATGCCGTACGGTATGGGCTATTAGACGAGCGTCTAAAAACTGGATGAAAACGTCTAAAAATAGACGCCTAAAACACGTCTAAAAATAGACGTGTTTTAGACGTCTATTTTTTGACGTTTCTTATCCCATTTTTGACCATGGGCTACAGCCCATACCATACGGCATACTATAGCACGTTTTTTATCCCATTTTTAGACGCACGTCTAATAACCGGCTATTGCTCAGTGGGATGGTCAAAAAATCAAAAAACGAGGATTAAAAAAAAATTCAAAAATTCAAAAAACGATGGGCTATAACCCATCGTTTTTTTTTCTTCATTATTTTCAAATCCTCAAAAATGTAGAAAAACGGCGTGCTACAGTATGCCGTATGATATGGGCTATTAAACGAGCGTCTAAAAATAGGATAAAAACGTCTAAAAATAGACGTGTTTTAGACGTCTAATTTTAGACAATTTACAATTTACAATTTAGGCATTTAGCAGACGCTCTTAATCCAGAGCGACTTACATTTAAGCAAGAACAAAGCATGGGAATACATCACATAAAAAGCATTTATCATGAAACATGCGTAAGCTAAGAAAGTAACAGTGGAATATTTATATAGTGAAACTATACATACACTATACATATAAACTATACATCTTTACTACTATGCTATATATGTGTACTATGGCGTGCTATGACTACATACAATACAATTACAGTGCTGTCTACATAACATGCTATAAGTCTGTATCAAATGCTATATAATCCAACAGAAATGCTATCTAAGGGTTTAGGGTAAGTGCTAAGGGCCATGATGGAGTCTGAAAAGGTGGGTTTTCAGGCTACGGCGGAAGATTGGGAGTGATGCTGCAGTTCTGACTGCAATGGGAAGTGCATTCCACAGTTTTGGAGCCAGAAGGGAGAAGAGTTTGGGACGTGTGGAGCGTTGTCCCGGCGTTTTTAGTGAGGGTACTTCCAGCTTCCCTGCGTTGGCTGATCTGAGTGCGCGGGAGGGTTTGTAGGGTTCAATCATACTTGTAAGATATGGGGGAGCCATACCTTTGGTTGCTTTGAATGCCAGCATCAGAGTTTTGTATTCTGTGCGGGCAGCGACCGGGAGCCAGTGGAGGGAGCGGAGCAGGGGGGAGACATGTGAGAATTTTGGCTGGTTGAAGACCAAGCGAGCTGCTGCATTTTAGACGTTTTTTATCCCATTTTTAGACGCACGTCTAATAACCGGCTATTGCTCAGTGGGATGGTCAAAAAATTATGAAAAACGAGGATTAAAAAAAAATATATAATAATCCTCAAATGATGAAAAACGGCGTGCTATAGTATGCGGTACGGTGTGGGCTATAGCCCATGGTCAGAAATGATGAAAAATTAGGATTAAAAAAAAATTCAAAAATTCAAAAAACGATGGGCTATAACTAAAAAATGATGAAAAACGGCGTGCTATAGTATGCCGTACGGTATGGGCTATATCCCATGTTCAAAAATGATGAAAAACGAGGTTAATTTTTTTTTCAAAATTTCAAAAAACGATGGGCTATAACCCATGTTTTTTGAAATTTTGAATTTTTTTCAAATCCTCAAAAATGATGAAAAACGGCGTGCTATAGTATGCCGTACGGTGTGGGCTATAGCCCATGGTCAGAAATGATGAAAAATTTGGATTAAAAAAAAAATTCAAAAATTCAAAAAACGATGGGCTCATGTTTTTTTTTTTTTTTTTTTTTTTTTTCAAATCCTCAAAAATGATGAAAAACCATGTGCTATAGTATGCCGTACGATAGGGGCTATATAGCCCATGGTCAAAAATGATGAAAAAAAGGACACAGGGATGAAAAATGGGTTACATAATTGTGGGATAAAAATTATTTAAAAAAAAAGACGAGAAAGATTCAAGCTTTTCGTACAGCTGCAATGTTGGCGAGTTTGATGTTATTTCATAAAATCAAATAGGACTTTTCTGTTTGGATGAATGGGCTGTCTATGGGAAGTTGCACCTAGGTAGCAATATATAAATAGACTTGGTAACCTAACTGTAGGGAGTATAAACACAGTAGAGAACCTATGAAATCTATGAAAAGGCAACACGATGAGCAGAAAATAAAAATGAACCATGTAAATACAACACATTGAGCAGAGCACTGCGGGGACTTGAACCCTGTTCCGGTAAACCAGAAGTACCACAACCAGTGCCTTCGTTTTTGTTTTGTTGTCATTTACAGGTCCATTCATTGGAATGTAAATTTTACATTTCAAAAGTAATATATCAAGAAGAAAAACACAGAAGCACAAAACTAACATTTTCAAATTAGTATTTGATATGATTTTTTTAACTTTCTCTTGCCGACCTCCCACATTTCATTCGATGATTAACAAAAAATCACACCCGTGTGAACCGAGTGGTGCATCTCTCTCTCTCTCTCTCTCTCTGTCTCTCTCTCTCATTAGCAGGCAACAGTGCAGCACTGTCTCTCTCTCTCTCTGTTTCATCGTCGTCGTCGTCGTCGTCGTCGTTGTCGTCGTTGTCGTCGTCGTCGTCGTCGTCGTCGTCATTTTTGACCATGGGCTATAGCCCATACCGTACGGCATACTATAGCACGCCGTTTTTCATCATTTTTGAGGATTTGGAAAAGAAATCTAAAAATCAAAAAACTATGGGCTATAACCCATCGGTTTATTTTTCCATTTTTTTCAAATCCTCAAAAATGATGAAAAACGGCGTGCTATAGTATGCCGTACGGTATGGGCTATTAGACAAGCATCTAAAAATGGGATAAAAACGTCTAAAAATAGACGTCTAAAACACGTCTAAAAATAGACGTGTTTTAGACGTCTATTGTTAGACGTTTTTTATCCCATTTTTAACCATGGGCTATAGCCCATACCGTACGGCATACTATAGCACGCCGTTTTTCATCATTTTTGAGGATTTGAAAAATAATAAAAAAATCAAAAAACGATGGGCTATAACCCATCCTTTTTTTTTTTTTTTTCTTATTTTCAAATCCTCAAAAATGATGAAAAACGGCGTGCTATGGTATGCCGTACGGTATGGGCTATTAGACGAGCGTCTAAGAATGGGATAAAAACGTCTAAAAATAGACGTCTAAAACACGTCTAAAAATAGACGTGTTTTAGACGTCTATTGTTAGACGTTTTTTATCCCATTTTTGACCATGGGCTATAGCCCATACCGTACGGCATACTATAGCACGCCGTTTTTCATAATTTTTGAGGATTTGGAAAAGAAATCTAAAAATCAAAAAACTATGGGCTATAACCCATCGGTTTATTTTTCCATTTTTTTCAAATCCTCAAAAATGATGAAAAACGGCGTGCTATAGTATGCCGTACGGTATGGGCTATTAGACAAGCATCTAAAAATGGGATAAAAACGTCTAAAAATAGACGTCTAAAACACGTCTAAAAATAGACGTGTTTTAGACGTCTATTGTTAGACGTTTTTTATCCCATTTTTAACCATGGGCTATAGCCCATACCGTACGGCATACTATAGCACGCCGTTTTTCATCATTTTTGAGGATTTGAAAAATAATAAAAAAATCAAAAAACGATGGGCTATAACCCATCCTTTTTTTTTTTTTTTTCTTATTTTCAAATCCTCAAAAATGATGAAAAACGGCGTGCTATGGTATTCCGTAAGGTATGGGCTATTAGACGAGCGTCTAAGAATGGGATAAAAACGTCAAAAAATAGACGTCTAAAACACGTCTAAAAATAGACGTGTTTTAGACGTCTATTTTTAGACGTTTTTTATCCCATTTTTGACCATGGGCTATAGCCCATACCGTACGCCGTACGGCATACTATAGCACGCCGTTTTTCATCATTTTTGAGGATTTGAAAAGAAATCAAAAAAATCAAAAACGATGGGCTATAACCCATCGTTTTTTTTTTTTTTTTTCATTTTTTTCAAATCCTCAAAAATGATGAAAAACGGCGTGCTATAGTATGCCGTACGCCGGCGTACAGTATGGGCTATTAGACGAGCGTCTAAAAATGGGATAAAAACGTCTAAAAATAGACGTCTAAAACACGTCTAAAATAGACGTGTTTTAGACGTCTATTTTTAGACGTTTTTTATCCCATTTTTGACCATGGGCTATAGCCCATACCGTACGCCGTACGGCATACTATAGCACGCCGTTTTTCATAATTTTTGAGGATTTGAAAAGAGATCAAAAAAATCAAAAAACGATGGGCTATAACCCATCGTTTTTTTTTCTTTCATTTTTTTCAAATCCTCAATAATGATGAAAAATGGCGTGCTATAGTATGCCGTACGGTATGGGCTATTAGACGAGCGTCTAAGAATGGGATAAAAACGTCAAAAAATAGACGTCTAAAACACGTCTAAAAATAGACGTGTGTTAGACGTCTATTTTTAGACGTTTTTTATCCCATTTTTAACCATGGGCTATAGCCCATACCGTACGGCATACTATAGCACGCCATTTTTCATCATTTTTGAGGATTTAAAAAAAAATCTAAAAATCTAAAAACGATGGGCTATAACCCATCGTTTTTTTTATTTTTTTCATTTTTTTCAAATCCTCAAAAATTATGAAAAACGGCGTGCTATAGTATGCTGTACGGTATGGGCTATTAGACGAGCGTCTAAGAATGGGATAAAAACGTCTAAAAATAGACGTCTAAAACACGTCTAAAAATAGACGTGTTTTAGACGTCTATTTTTTGACGTTTTTTATCCCATTTTTGACCATGGGCTATAGCCCATACCGTACGGCATACTAAAGCACGCCGATTTTCATAAATTTTGAGGATTTGAAAAATAATAAAAAAATCAAAGAACTATGGGCTATAACCCATCGGTTTATTTTTCCATTTTTTTCAAATCCTCAAAAATGATGAAAAACGGCGTGCTATAGTATGCCGTACGGTATGGGCTATTAGACGAGCATCTAAAAATGGGATAAAAACGTCTAAAAATAGACGTCTAAAACACGTCTAAAAATAGACGTGTTTTAGACGTCTATTGTTAGACGTTTTTTATCCCATTTTTAACCATGGGCTATAGCCCATACCGTACGGCATACTATAGCACGCCGTTTTTCATCATTTTTGAGGATTTGAAAAATAATAAAAAAATCTAAAAACGATGGGCTATAACCCATCCTTTTTTTTCTTTCATTTTTTTCAAATCCTTTATAATGATGAAAAATGGCGTGCTATAGTATGCCGTACGGTATGGGCTATTAGACGAGCGTCTAAGAATGGGATAAAAACGTCAAAAAATAGACGTCTAAAACACGTCTAAAAATAGACGTGTTTTAGACGTCTATTTTTAGACGTTTTTTATCCCATTTTTAACCATGGGCTATAGCCCATACCGTACGGCATACTATAGCACGCCATTTTTCATCATTTTTGAGGATATAAAAAAAAATCTAAAAATCAAAAAACGATGGGCTATAACCCATCGTTTTTTTAATTTTTTTAATTTTTTTCAAATCCTCAAAAATTATGAAAAACGGCGTGCTATAGTATGCCGTACGGTATGGGCTATTAGACGAGCATCTAAGAATGGGATAAAAACTTCAAAAAATAGACGTCTAAAACACGTCTAAAAATAGACGTGTTTTAGACGTCTATTTTTAGACGTTTTTTATCCCATTTTTGACCATGGGCTATAGCCCATACCGTACGGCATACTATAGCACGCCGTTTTTCATCATTTTTGAGGATTTGAAAAAAAATCTAAAAATCTAAAAACGATGGGCTATAACCCATCGTTTTTTTTATTTTTTCCTTATTTTCAAATCCTCAATAATGATGAAAAACGGCGTGCTATAGTATGCCGTACGGTATGGGCTATTAGACGAGCATCTAAGAATGGGATAAAAACTTCAAAAAATAGACGTCTAAAACACGTCTAAAAATAGACGTGTTTTAGACGTCTATTTTTAGACGTTTTTTATCCCATTTTTGACCATGGGCTATAGCCCATACCGTACGGCATACTATAGCACGCCGTTTTTCATCATTTTTGAGGATTTGAAAAAAAATCTAAAAATCTAAAAACGATGGGCTATAACCCATCGTTTTTTTTATTTTTTCCTTATTTTCAAATCCTCAAAAATGATGAAAAACGGCGTGCTATGGTATGCCGTACGGTATGGGCTATTAGACGAGCGTCTAAGAATGGGATAAAAACGTCAAAAAATAGACGTCTAAAACACGTCTAAAAATAGACGTGTTTTAGACGTCTATTGTTAGACGTTTTTTATCCCATTTTTAACCATGGGCTATAGCCCATACCGTACGGCATACTATAGCACGCCGTTTTTCATCATTTTTGAGGATTTGAAAAATAATAAAAAAATCAAAAAACGATGGGCTATAACCCATCCTTTTTTTTTTTTTTTTCTTATTTTCAAATCCTCAAAAATGATGAAAAACGGTGTGCTATGGTATGCCGTACGGTATGGGCTATTAGACGAGCGTCTAAGAATGGGATAAAAACGTCTAAAAATAGACGTCTAAAACACGTCTAAAAATAGACGTGTTTTAGACGTCTATTGTTAGACGTTTTTTATCCCATTTTTGACCATGGGCTATAGCCCATACCGTACGGCATACTATAGCACGCCGTTTTTCATAAGTTTTGAGGATTTGGAAAATAAATCTAAAAATCAAAAAACTATGGGCTATAACCCATCGGTTTATTTTTCCATTTTTTTCAAATCCTCAAAATGATGAAAAACGGCGTGCTATAGTATGCCGTACGGTATGGGCTATTAGACAAGCATCTAAAAATGGGATAAAAACGTCTAAAAATAGACGTCTAAAACACGTCTAAAAATAGACGTGTTTTAGACGTCTATTGTTAGACGTTTTTTATCCCATTTTTAACCATGGGCTATAGCCCATACCGTACGGCATACTATAGCACGCCGTTTTTCATCATTTTTGAGGATTTGAAAAATAATAAAAAAATCAAAAAACGATGGGCTATAACCCATCCTTTTTTTTTTTTTTTTCTTATTTTCAAATCCTCAAAAATGATGAAAAACGGCGTGCTATAGTATGCCGTACGGTATGGGCTATTAGACCCGTCTAAAAACACGTCTAAAAATAGACGTGTTTTAGACGTCTATTTTTAGACGTTTTTTATCCCATTTTTGACCATGGGCTATAGCCCATACCGTACGCCGTACGGCATACTATAGCACGCCGTTTTTCATAATTTTTGAGGATTTGAAAAGAGATCAAAAAAATCAAAAAACGATGGGCTATAACCCATCGTTTTTTTTTCTTTCATTTTTTTCAAATCCTCAATAATGATGAAAAATGGCGTGCTATAGTATGCCGTACGGTATGGGCTATTAGACGAGCGTCTAAGAATGGGATAAAAACGTCAAAAAATAGACGTCTAAAACACGTCTAAAAATAGACGTGTGTTAGACGTCTATTTTTAGACGTTTTTTATCCCATTTTTAACCATGGGCTATAGCCCATACCGTACGGCATACTATAGCACGCCATTTTTCATCATTTTTGAGGATTTAAAAAAAAATCTAAAAATCTAAAAACGATGGGCTATAACCCATCGTTTTTTTTATTTTTTTCATTTTTTTCAAATCCTCAAAAATTATGAAAAACGGCGTGCTATAGTATGCTGTACGGTATGGGCTATTAGACGAGCGTCTAAGAATGGGATAAAAACGTCTAAAAATAGACGTCTAAAACACGTCTAAAAATAGACGTGTTTTAGACGTCTATTTTTTGACGTTTTTTATCCCATTTTTGACCATGGGCTATAGCCCATACCGTACGGCATACTAAAGCACGCCGATTTTCATAAATTTTGAGGATTTGAAAAATAATAAAAAAATCAAAGAACTATGGGCTATAACCCATCGGTTTATTTTTCCATTTTTTTCAAATCCTCAAAAATGATGAAAAACGGCGTGCTATAGTATGCCGTACGGTATGGGCTATTAGACGAGCATCTAAAAATGGGATAAAAACGTCTAAAAATAGACGTCTAAAACACGTCTAAAAATAGACGTGTTTTAGACGTCTATTGTTAGACGTTTTTTATCCCATTTTTAACCATGGGCTATAGCCCATACCGTACGGCATACTATAGCACGCCGTTTTTCATCATTTTTGAGGATTTGAAAAATAATAAAAAAATCTAAAAACGATGGGCTATAACCCATCCTTTTTTTTCTTTCATTTTTTTCAAATCCTTTATAATGATGAAAAATGGCGTGCTATAGTATGCCGTACGGTATGGGCTATTAGACGAGCGTCTAAGAATGGGATAAAAACGTCAAAAAATAGACGTCTAAAACACGTCTAAAAATAGACGTGTTTTAGACGTCTATTTTTAGACGTTTTTTATCCCATTTTTAACCATGGGCTATAGCCCATACCGTACGGCATACTATAGCACGCCATTTTTCATCATTTTTGAGGATATAAAAAAAATCTAAAAATCAAAAAACGATGGGCTATAACCCATCGTTTTTTTAATTTTTTTAATTTTTTTCAAATCCTCAAAAATTATGAAAAACGGCGTGCTATAGTATGCCGTACGGTATGGGCTATTAGACGAGCGTCTAAAAATGGGATAAAAACGTCTAAAAATAGACGTCTAAAACACGTCTAAAATAGACGTGTTTTAGACGTCTATTTTTGGACGTTTTTTATCCCATTTTTGACCATGGGCTATAGACCATACCGTACGGCATACTATATAGCACGCCGTTTTTCATCATTTTTGAGGATTTGAAAAAAAATCTAAAAATCAAAAAACGATGGGCTATAACCCATCGTTTTTTTTTTCTTTCATTTTTTTCAAATCCTCAATAATGATGAAAAACGGCGTGCTATAGTATGCCGTACGGTATGGGCTATTAGACGAGCATCTAAGAATGGGATAAAAACTTCAAAAAATAGACGTCTAAAACACGTCTAAAAATAGACGTGTTTTAGACGTCTATTTTTAGACGTTTTTTATCCCATTTTTGACCATGGGCTATAGCCCATACCGTACGGCATACTATAGCACGCCGTTTTTCATCATTTTTGAGGATTTGAAAAAAAATCTAAAAATCTAAAAACGATGGGCTATAACCCATCGTTTTTTTTATTTTTTCCTTATTTTCAAATCCTCAAAAATGATGAAAAACGGCGTGCTATGGTATGCCGTACGGTATGGGCTATTAGACGAGCGTCTAAGAATGGGATAAAAACGTCAAAAAATAGACGTCTAAAACACGTCTAAAAATAGACGTGTTTTAGACGTCTATTTTTAGACGTTTTTTATCCCATTTTTGACCATGGGCTATAGCCCATGCCGTACGGCATACTATAGCACGCCTTTTTAAATCATTTTTGACGATTTGAAAAAAAATCAAAAAACTATGGGCTATAACCCATCGTATTTTTTTTCTTTCATTTTTTTCAAATCCTCAATAATGATGAAAAACGGCGTGCTATAGTATGCCGTACGGTATGGGCTATTAGACGAGCGTCTAAGAATGGGATAAAAACGTCTAAAAATAGACGTCTAAAACACGTCTAAAATAGACGTGTTTTAGACGTCTATTTTTAGACGTTTTTATCCCATTTTTGACCATGGGCTATAGACCATACCGTACGGCATACTATATAGCACGCCGTTTTTCATCATTTTTGAGGATTTGAAAAAAAATCTAAAAATCAAAAAACGATGGGCTATAACCCATCGTTTTTTTTTTCTTACATTTTTTTCAAATCCTCAATAATGATGAAAAACGGCGTGCTATAGTATGCCGTACGGTATGGGCTATTAGACGAGCGTCTAAGAATGGGATAAAAACGTCTAAAAATAGACGTCTAAAACACGTCTAAAAATAGACGTGTTTTAGACGTCTATTGTTAGACGTTTTTTATCCCATTTTTAACCATGGGCTATAGCCCATACCGTACGGCATACTATAGCACGCCGTTTTTCATCATTTTTGAGGATTTGAAAAAAAATCTAAAAATCTAAAAACGATGGGCTATAACCCATCGTTTTTTTTATTTTTTCCTTATTTTCAAATCCTCAAAAATGATGAAAAACGGCGTGCTATGGTATGCCGTACGGTATGGGCTATTAGACGAGCGTCTAAGAATGGGATAAAAACGTCAAAAAATAGACGTCTAAAACACGTCTAAAAATAGACGTGTTTTAGACGTCTATTTTTAGACGTTTTTTATCCCATTTTTAACTATGGGCTATAGCCCATACCGTACGGCATACTATAGCACGCCGTTTTTCATCATTTTTGAGGATTTGAAAAAAAAATCAAAAAATCAAAAAACTATGGGCTATAACCCATCGGTTTATTTTTCCATTTTTTTCAAATCCTCAAAAATGATGAAAAACGGCTTGCTATAGTATGCCGTACGGTATGGGCTATTAGACGAGCATCTAAAAATGGGATAAAAACGTCAAAAAATAGACGTCTAAAACACGTCTAAAAATAGACGTGTTTTAGACGTCTATTGTTAGACGTTTTTTATCCCATTTTTAACCATGGGCTATAGCCCATACCGTACGGCATACTATAGCACGCCGTTTTTCATCATTTTTGAGGATTTGAAAAAAAATCTAAAAATCTAAAAACGATGGGCTATAACCCATCGTTTTTTTTATTTTTTCCTTATTTTCAAATCCTCAAAAATGATGAAAAACGGCGTGCTATGGTATGCCGTACGGTATGGGCTATTAGACGAGCGTCTAAGAATGGGATAAAAACGTCAAAAATAGACGTCTAAAACACGTCTAAAAATAGACGTGTTTTAGACGTCTATTTTTAGACGTTTTTTATCCCATTTTTGACCATGGGCTATAGCCCATACCGTATGGCATACTATAGCACGCCTTTTTAAATCATTTTTGACGATTTAAAAAAAAATCTAAAAATCTAAAAACTATGGGCTATAACCCATCGTTTTTTTTTCTTTCATTTTTTTCAAATCCTCAATAATGATGAAAAACGGCGTGCTATAGTATGCCGTACGGTATGGGCTATTAGACGAGCGTCTAAGAATGGGATAAAAACTTCTAAAAATAGACGTCTAAAACAGGTCTAAAAATAGACGTGTTTTAGACGTCTATTGTTAGACGTTTTTCATCCCATTTTTGACCATGGGCTA
Organism: Protomyctophum parallelum; assembly: GCF_964188405.1. NCBI lineage: Eukaryota > Metazoa > Chordata > Actinopteri > Myctophiformes > Myctophidae > Protomyctophum > Protomyctophum parallelum. Next base: position 33,744,660 of record NC_139706.1, read on the forward strand.
TAGCCCATACCGTACGGCATACTATAACACGCCGTTTTTCATCATTTTTGAGGATTTGAAAAAAAATCTAAAAATCAAAAAACTATGGGCTATAACCCATCGGGGTTTTTTTTTTACATTTTTTTCAAATCCTCAAAAATGATGAAAAACGGCGTGCTATAGTATGCCGTACGGTATGGGCTATTAGACGAGCGTCTAAGAATGGGATAAAAACGTCTAAAAATAGACGTCTAAAACACGTCTAAAAATAGACGTGTTTTAGACGTCTATTTTTAGACGTTTTTTATCCCATTTTTGACCATGGGCTATAGCCCATACCGTACGGCATACTATAGCACGCCGTTTTTCATCATTTTTGAGGATTTGAAAAAAATGAAAAAAAACGATGGGTTATAGCCCATCGTTTTTTGAATTTTTGATTTTTTTTTTTATCCTCAAAAATTATGAAAAACGGCGTGCTATAGTATGCCGTACGGTATGGGCTATAGCCCATACTCAAAAATGGGATAAAAACGTCTAAAAATAGACGTCTAAAACACGTCTAAAAATAGACGTGTTTTAGACGACTATTTGTAGACGTTTTTATCCCATTTTTAGACGCTCGTCTAATAGCCCATACTGTTCGGCATACTATAGCACGCCGTTTTTCATCATTTTTGAGGATTTGAAAAAAAACAAAAAAAACAAAAAACGATGGGTTATAGCCCATCGTTTTTAGATTTTTTAGATTTTTTTCAAATCCTCAAAAATGATGAAAAACGGCTTGCTATAGTATGCCGTACAGTATGGGCTATATAGCCCATGGTTAAAAAAGATTGATAAAAAACGTCTAAAAATAGACGTCTAAAACACGTCTATTTTTAGACGTGTTTTAGACGTCTATTTTTAGACGTTTTATCACATTTTTAGACGCTCGTTTAATAGCCCATACTGTTCGGCATACTATAGCACGCCGTTTTTCATCAATTTTGAGGATTTGAAAAAAATGAAGAAAAAAAAAACGATGGGTTATAGCCCACCGTTTTTAGATTTTTTTCAAATCCTCAAAAATGATGAAAAACGGCTTGCTATAGTATGCCGTACAGTATGGGCTATAGCCCATGGTCAAAAATGGGATAAAAAACGTCTAAAAATAGACGTCTAAAACACGTCTAACAATAGACGTGTTTTAGACGTCTATTTTTAGACGTTTTATCCCATTTTTAGACGCTCGTCTAATAGCCCATACTGTACGGCATACTATAGCGCGCCGTTTTTCATCATTTTTGAGGATTTTAGAAAAAAAACAAAAAACAAAACGATGGGTTATAGCCCATAGTTTTTAGATTTTTTAGATTCTTTTCAAATCCTCAAAAATGATGAAAAACGGCTTGCTATAGTATGCCGTACAGTATGGGCTATAGCCCATGGTCAAAAATGGGATAAGAAACGTATTTTTTGACGTTTTTATCCCATTTTTAGACGCTCGTCTAATAGCCCATACTGTACGGCATACTATAGCACGCCGTTTTTCATCATTTTTGAGGATTTGAAAAAAATTAAAAAAAAAAAAAAAAACGATGGGATTGAATTTTTTATTTTTTTATTTCTTTTTAAATCCTCAAAAATGATGAAAAACGGCGTGCTATAGTATGCCGTACGGTATGGGCTATAGCCCATGGTAAAAAATGGGATAAAAAACGTCTAAAAATAGACGTCTAAAATGTCTAAAAATATATATAATAAAAAATAAAAAATAAAAAGAAACTTAAAAAACTTTAAAAAAAAGAAAAAAAATGAAAACTTAAAAAGAAAAAACTTAAACTTTTTTTTTTTACTTAAAAAGAAAAAACTTCAATTTCTTTTTAATAAAAACTTTTTTATTTTTTTTATTTTTACATTTAAAGAAAAACTTTTAAAAACACTTCTACAACTTCCACATACTTTATTCCGCTTTTTGCAGTTATTTATGCTTAAACTATAGTTTTTACAAATGTTCATACTTTTTTTTTACTTTTACTTTAATACATTTTCTACTTTTGTTTACAATATGCTACGCTACAGTCCCGAAATTTTGATTATGGATTTAGACCACCAATGGGAACACTATTACTCCGGTCCCCAAGTTTCAAACTTGACACAGCAATAACTTTATACATTGCATTTTACGCGAGCCCACGCAGTTTCTACAGGAACTGCTTTCTAGTTTAACTTAAACGCCCAATGTATTCTCTATGGCAATAGCACAAACTTTGGCATGCTACTAGTCCTACATACTTACACCTAGCAACCCCATTCTAGACTACTTAGGTTCATCTTACGGTGGACATGTTTGCCTGAAAAGGAATCTTTGAAATGTTTCATAGTTGTAGAAATATAGTGCTTTCAAATTTACAATGGGGCTCAATGGCAGACATTGGCACGTCAAAAATCACTTTCACCTAGAAACTCCATTCACACTTTTTATTATTCAGCTTACTGTGGAGACACATGCTGGAACTTTTTTACTTTGAAATGTTTTATAGTTTCTGAGTTATTTAACTTAAACGCCCAATGCATTCTCTATGGCAATATCACAAACTTTGGCATGCTACTAGTCCTACATACTTACACCTAGCAACCCCATTCTAGCCTACTTAGGTTCATCTTACGGTGGACAAGTTTGCCTGAAAAGGAATCTTTGAAATGTTTCATAGTTTTAGAAATATAGTGCTTTCAAATTTACAATGGGGCTCAATGGCAGACATTGGCACGTCAAAAATCACTTTCACCTAGAAACTCCATTCACACTTTTTATTATTCAGCTTACTGTGGAGACACATGCTGGAACTTTTTACTTTGAAATGTTTTATAGTTTCTGAGTTATTTAACTTAAACGCCCAATGCATTCTCTATGGCAATAGCACAAACTTTGGCATGCTACTAGACTAGTCCTACATACTTAAACCTACCAACCCCATTCTAGCTTACTTAGGTTCATCTTACGGTGGACATGTTTGCCTGAAAAGGAATCTTTGAAAGGTGTCATAGTTTTAGAAATATAGTGCTTTCAAATTTGAGACTTTTAACATGGGGCTCAATGGCAGATTTTGGCACGTCAAAAAATCACTTTCACCTAGAAACTCCATTCACACTTTTTATTATTCAGCTTACTGTGTAGACACATGCTGGAACGTTTTACTTTGAAATGTTTTGTAGTTTCTGAGTTATTTAACTTAAACGCCCAATGCATTCTCTATGGCAATAGCACAAACTTTGGCATGCTACTAGTCCTACATACTTAAACCTACCAACCCCATTCTGGCCTACTTAGGTTCATCTTACGGTGGACATGTTTGCCTGAAAAGGAATCTTTGAAAGGTGTCATAGTTTTAGAAATATAGTGCTTTCAAATTTGACACTTTTAACATGGGGCTCAATGGCAATAGCACAAACTTTGTCTATTTGTCCTATATAGTTATATAGAAACCCCATTCATAGCTATTTAGGTTCATCTTATGGTGGACATGTTTGCCTGAAAAGAAATCATTGAAATGTTTCATAGTTTTAGAAATATAGTGCTTTTACATTTTAAAAATCCAGAATGGGGGTCAATGGCAGATTTTGTAAAGTAAAGATTTGAGTGGGGTTTAAACCCACAACCTCCAGATCATGCAGCCAGTGTGCTAAGTCACTGATCTACTTGCTACCTGCCAGCTGCCACAATGCAGTCTGCTGTTCCCTTTGAGTAACAACATTGATAAAAAAATAAAATAAAAAAATAAAAAAACAGGAGATTTGTCTATTGTTTCTTTTGCTGTTGTTTATCCCTAGAAGTTTGAATGTTTATGAACCACAATGGAAACAAGTCTCTGGCTCTTCTGTCATTATCTATTCGGCCTTTTGAGAACAGCATGCGCAGTGGATCACTGGGTACAGAGCCTGCCTGGGAATCAGGAGGCCACAGGTTCAAGTCCGGGCTCTGACATAGTGTCCCAAAATCATGAAAATATGACATACTATAGTATGTCGTCCGAAACCATGGACTATAGTATGTCGTTTTTTCATGATTTTCATCTTTTTTTCAATCCTCCAAAATCACGAAAAACGATATGCTATAGTATGCCGTCCGAAACCAAATATGAGAAATGTATAACTTTGGCATGCTACTAGTCCTACATACTTACACCTAGAAACCCCATTCAAACCTATTTAGGTTCATCTTACGGTGGACATGTTTGCCTGAAAAGGAATCTTTGAAATGTTTCATATAGTTTTAGAAATATATTGCTTTCAAATTAAAGGACCTATAACATAAAATTCAACTTTTTCAATTTATTTTGTGTTTTTGGGGCTCCCATAATGTGTTTTCTCTCCCCACAAATAACCAATTTTGAACAATCAGGCTTTCATATCATATAGGTGCTTTAATGGAAATTGCTCTCAGGAACAGCTCAACTGATTTTGGTCTCATCGTGATGTCATCAATGTCACCCTACTTTGTATATTTCCTCCTTCTTCAGGCTTCAGTTTCAAATTTGCATTTCCACTTTGTTTACAATGTCCACCATTGTTGATTTTCCAAGCTGGCATGGAACGGAAACTAATCTGTTTTTTTCTAGCATCAGTATTATAATGACTCAAATATTAAATATTCTGCATATCAGCACCCCACCACCTCAGGACATTGTGGTATTGCAGCTAAAACTGCTTTCAAAGTCCAGAAAGAAATGACAAGGCCTGGTTATATCAGAGTGGTGATTGAGGCTCAAACCATTAGAAATAACTTTGATGGACATAGACAATATGATATTAAATATTAAAAGCCGTTTTAAAATGCATGTTATTTGCGCTTTAAGACATTCATAATGGCAGATAGTGGCACGTCAAAAAATCACTTTCACCTAGAAACTCCATTTTGTCCAATCTATATGGTAGAGTAGAGTTAGGACCAGTGTACCAGTCTTTTGAATAAAATAAGATTTTAGTCGACTACACATATAAGCCTTCCATTTGTCAGACCAACCCAATGTGTTTGATGAAAACACACTTTAGTGTAACACTTTTCTCAACAATATGAGTCGTATGAACTGTACATTATCAGCGGCTACGTAAGGATTCATAATGTGACACATTATTACATTATGCACTCATGGTTTTATTACATTATGAGCTTTTATTACATTTAGTTTATTGCATTTTTAACTGTAATTACATCATGAGCTGTTATTGCATTATGAGTTGCTGATTCTCGTCGCGTCCACAAGGAAGTCAGTTACCAGGCCTGACTAGATGTGGTTCAGCCACCGCTGAACACATTGCTGTCCCTTCTCATTTAAACGCCAGTGGTCTCTGAGACTACTTCTCATTAAACTCTGCCAAGTCCAATGGACTATACGGAGAGAAAAAACCCACAAAGTTGAAATATGGAGATAGCAGGTTTCTGCCGACAGCAACCAAAGCACTATGGGGTGCCCCATAACGCAGCACACTTCACAGTAAATTCCAGCCAAACTCCCTTACAACTAAGTTTTAAAACGATTATCCCCCCTGTGTGCATCTGAGCTTTGGACTGCTGAATCAGGCTGCTTACTGCCCCATAAGGTCCCAATGCTCTCCACCACTCCATGTCTCACTGCTCACTTCCTTATAGACAATTAATGCTGACGTGACCAAATACGGATTTGATTTACTTCTGTATTATTTTGTCACCCAAATGAGCTACACCTGTTGCCTGAGAGACTTTGACTTGCAACTCTGTTGCAAATCAAAGTATAGTTATCAAAATGTATTCGAGTGAAAGTAGTATTGACAATATTGATCAAAATTCACTTAACAAAAGTACATAAAGTATATTTAATTTATATAAAGTATATTTATATAAAGTATATTTATAGTTTTTTTAACAAAATTAAAGACAATAAAAACACAGACACAACAGGAACATATAGACAAGAAAAGAAAAAAGAGAATCATTTAACAACTTAATTAGGATTGTATATAAACCACATTAATCCTGGCGGCCCAGTTTGGGGAAAGTGTGAAACCGCATGGATTGGTCTCCAATCTGAGACATGATCTGAGCTGAGGATGCATTACATGGGGGACTGCACCTGCAGTGGGTAGCCCTTAATTACCTGCATATGTGACTTTTAAAATACTTCCCATTCAGGACAGGAAATAAATTTCATCCCATGATTTTGCAACCTATTTTTTCACCCAGTGTCAATTATCTAATGTAATCCTGGACGCTATGCATACTCATGCCAACCTGGGGAGGGCAGCGGACTGACCTCATGCTTCCTTCTATGCATGAGGAGTACAAGCTGCTTCTTTTCACATGACAGGGGGGAGTTTCCCGGGTTGGACGTAGCTGTGGAAGGAACACATTATTCCAACCAGTTCCTTTCCCCTCCATCAGGTGCCCCGGCTGTCCAGAGGGAGGTAGTTTAGAGACCAGGATTACTGCATGTTTTTTGTGAGGGTACCTACCCTATAGGACACGGGGGGAACAGGAAAACTCCACACAGAAAGGCCCTTTTGCCAACCCCGCCTCGGGTATGGACACTGATGACGCGGAGGAGAGAACACGCCCCCAGCGCCCACACAGCGTCCCGACTCCCCACTCCCCAGCAGGAATCGACCTATAGCTGTGAGGCGACACCGTGCCCCATTCCTTTTGGTGTTTTAAGCATTTTGTTATACTTTAGCGTGGCACTCAATGCCACGCTACAAGCTTGTAGATCTGCTCCGTGTCACGTGTGGTGCAAATCTTTGAATATATATTCTTTCAGAGCGAAGGTTTTAACTAAAATCTTTGCTTCTGGGGGGGTCCCTCCCTGGAACAACATATTTTCAGATGGAGTCAGCCAATTACAGTACATATATTTTTGGTTCTTGACATAAAACCTTTTGTAACGACTGACATAGAAACATGAGTTTTTCAATTTAGAAGACATTTTGTAGAATCGTCCTCAGGTTCCCAAACCTTTTAGTCAGTGAAACAATTCAATTCAATTCAAAGGGCTTTACTGGCATGAGAAAACATACGTTTACATTGCCAAAGCAGAAAGAACAATACAACAATACAGCAATACAATCAAAACAAAAATGATGTACATTTGAAGGTCAGAATCTTCAATAGATCAAATTCTATGTACCAAGATGCAGGTATAGTGCAGGAATATACACAATGATTAGTCTTCAGGGTGGTTGTGTTCCATTTGATATCCTTCTCCTATCACAGCAACTCACAAATCTTGCTGCTGTGTTTGCACATTGTTGTACTTCGCCCAGCAGATATGGGAGTTTTTTGAAATATCATGATTTTAGTCTTAGTTAGGTTCACTGTCAGGGCCCATGTCTGGGAGAATTTGTGTAGGAGATCAAGTTGCTGCTGTAGTCCTTCCTTGGTTGGGGACAGCAGCAGCAGGTCATCTGCGTAAAGTAAGCATTTGATTTCTGTGTTTGCCAAGGGGATGCCTGGAGCTGTAGACTGTTCTAACGTTTTTGACACAAAAGAGAAATTTGATGTCTCTCTGGAACCCAAAATAGTAAGTAGCCGAAAAAAATATTTATTCTACAAGCTCACAGCGCTGCACAGCGAATTGTGGAATTTATTTGATTGTTCTTTTATTAGCTACATATATGCAACAGTGCCCCCTGTTGGTACCCTAAACATATAGGGGCATACACTGTATAGGGACACAGCGACGGACAAAGCTGGGCATTGGAGTGGCTGCAACCTATGGTTGCACCACTCAAAAATTCAAACACTAGCCGAAAAAAAAAGTAATTGCTTGTGTTGGGAACACAAGCAATTACTTTGTTGACCGGAGTACCTCAGGGCTCTATACTGGAGAATTGTGTGTGTGTGTGTTTTGTCTTTATTGTTTTTTATTTTATTTATTTTATAGGCATTGCATTTCACAGCTGAACTTGTCGTGCTACATGCTATGATCAGCGATCCTTGGAAAAAAAGAGAGCAGCCTGCTCGCAATGGTATCATCATCCCTGGACAAACAACAGGTCAATAAATTGTAGTTTGAACTCACTGCAATTAGTGCTCCCTCCGCGAGAAGAGACTTACAGCTCAGGGACGGCTGCTTTCGTGTAGCTGGACAGAGCACAGAGTACAGGACAATACACAACATCTTAATTCATGACCCACCAGCCCCCTGTTTGTGTTTACCCTCTCTCTCCCTCTCTCTCTCTCATCCAATTAGGGAGAAAAGGTTTCCTCTGCTTTCCCAGCTGAATGAACACACATACTGTAGGCACGCACGCACGCACGCACGCACACACACACACACACACACACACACACACACACACACACACACACACACACACACACACACACACACACACACACAGTGTCACCAGAGGCAAAGGGCTCTCCAGACACCTCTGTCTGCTGACATCCAAATGACATTGGGACTTGTGCGTGCATGCACATGTGTGCGTATCTACGTGTGCGTACGTATGAGAGTGATACATGTAGGTGATGTGTCTTTAGAGACATCAACCTGAGAGAGAGAGAGAGAGAGAGAGAGAGAGAGAGAGAGAGAGAGAGAGAGAGAGCAGAGAGAGAGAGACAGAGAAGTGAGGACACAGCCAACAGCCTTGGTGAACAACAGAGGGCTGATGATGGAAGACTGCTCATAAATAACACAGGCAGGCAGGCAGGCACACAGGCAGGCAGGCAGGCAGGCTAAGCCATAGAGAAGAGAGGACAGATATTACAGAAGGACACACAGCCCAAAGGGACACGTAACAAATCAAGAGTCTGGATGTCCTCTGTCACACGCGCATGCGCGCGCGCGCACACACACACACACACACACACACACACACACACACACACACACACACACACACACACACACACACACACACACACACACACACACACACACACACACACACACACACACACACACATTTGAATTATTTTATTTGGATCTGCACAAGAGGCGTAATACAATAGACCCAAACACTGATCAGAATTAGGTTATACATTATATGGTCCAACCAGATATAGCTGCTGCACATGCTTAACACACAGAGGGAAAAGAAGAGAAAAAAATATATATAGCACATTGTTTACATACTATTACTTGACACTACTAGACAGGATGTTTTTTTTTTTTTTTTTTAAGCCACCTAGGGATAAATGAAACAACGCCTTCTCCAGACAGACAGACTGCCCATAGTAGCTGAGACAGAACAGTATTTAGCCAGCTTTTTTGCATTTGTTTTTAACAATCCACCCAATTGCAGACCCCTGAGCACAAGTTTATGGACATGGCCCAGACTTCCAAATACAAGGACAATAAGTTGACAGTTATATCCGAAGGCCATAATACGTTCCACCAGAAGCTGATATTTCATAAGTTTGGATGTAAAGCAAGTGTCCATATACAAATCAAATGGGCAGCCTATTTCAAATATAGTAACAATTTTTCTAATTTCATTGATGAACACAATATCTGGGGTATTTGGAATATTTTGTAGTGAATTGGCATGCGTGTCATTGTGATCAAACCAGTCTATTTTTACAGTGCTGTGTTTATACATTCTTGTTGTCCTGTCCTGTACTCCTCTGATCTTGTCTGAGACCAGGTCCACCAGACGGTCATGTCTGGCAATGTACAGTCCTTTATAGTGGCTGCAACCATTTAATTGTGTGCGACTGTTTCTTTGTCATGTGGTACTGGATGTAGGATGCAGTGTGGGTCATGTGCTGATGGGTACCAGGTTGCCAAGTTGAACTTGGTCGGCAACACCTGTAAACGGGCTTTAATAGTGAAAATGAGAATGTCCTCACCTATGGTGTTATTTGACAGTATAGAGTGTGATAATGAGTGGTTTGCAAAGGGAAGGAGAGCCAGTTTTCCCTGCAGCCTCAGACTGGTCCAGTGTTGTGCACTTTCTGATCGCTTCATTCCTAGAATGGTGGCTCTTGCGGTCGCGGATTTGATTGACAGTTCATGGTGCGCACCGTCCTGCTCAGGCGCCACCCACCACACACACACACACACACACACACACACACACACACACACACACACACACACACACACACACACACACACACACTTCCTTTTCATGTTTGTCTCATTTCCCACCCAAGTGTGGTAGGGGGCATGATGCTCTGGGTGGGCATGCTTAAAACAAACATTTAAAATTCCATATTCTTGTTTGCTACCTTGTCATCTAGCAGCAGGAATAAAAGATTGGTCCAAAGCAAACTTTTATGTTTTGCTACTGCAGCGCAGTAAAGGTGTTTTCTGAATATTTTAAGTCTACTTTTGTGTTTGTGTGTCTAAAACTATCCCTATTTCCCCTATTAAAAGGTGAAATCCTCTTCATTTAAGTGTCAGAATGGACCCACAGCAGGTCCGTTTTACAGTTTCACAGTTAACTCATCAAATTGGATTTCGCTCTAGAGCCTGTTATTGGACAGGATAAAAACTTTGTAGGAGATCTTTCACCTGTGCCTCCCGACCATCTCCCCGTGTTCATTTAACTCAGAAATTGTAAAAGTTATTAAAAAAGGGATTTTATTGTGTTCCCCATGATCAGATAGGATGAAACTTCATCAGAAAGGTGCACGGCCTTGGCTTCCAGTAACCGCTCTCCCTCTCAGCTCTCCTACTGTGCATCTGCCCCCAGAATGTCCTCTATATAAAATCCAATACTAATTCAAATTAAATTAATGAAATGTGGTCATGTAGACCTTCAATTAATCCTGTGCCAGGGAGGAAGAGGAAGCGATGTATATTAGGGAAAAAAATGTATCAGTTATAACACCAAGGGGCACGGTGGCACAGGTAGTGCTGGAAGGAACTGGTTGGAATAACGTGTTCCTTCCATTCGCTATGCCCTACCGGGAAAACTCCCCCCTGTCAGGTGAAAAGAAGCTCATGCAGCATGGGGTCAGTCCGTTGCTCTCCCCAGGTTGGCGGAGGGAGTGTAGAGCCCAGGATGGATTACATTAGATAATTGACACTGGGTGAAAAATGGGTTGCAGAATTGTGGGATAAAAAGTTATAAAACCAAACAAAATGCATTTTAATTGGATCCGAGCAGCGCACACGCTGTCCCTCTTCCACTGATTTCCTGATTTTACAATAACAAGTCATTCTCTATGGAAAATGGGAAAAATCACACCCATGTGAACTGAGCGGTGCAGTGTGTGTGTGTGTAGAAAACAAGAGGCAGCGATACCTATGTGGAAAAGGGGTATCGAGGCGAAAGAAGGAAATAGAGTAAGCATGGAATAGATAGGAACGGAAGAGAGCTGTGGAATAAAAGACAGAGGAAGAAGGCAGAATGAGGATGAGAGAGAAAGACAGGTTCCAAATATACAGGACGCACATAGTGTGCGCACCACGTGCAGTGTGTGCGTGGAAGGGATGTGCGAATCATATAGATGTTTGTGCCGCCTTGTGAGATAACGCTCACCACACACACTATAGAGAAAACAGTGTGGAGTGAGGTTCACAGAGAGGACACATGGTGCAGTGAAAACAACTTGAACGGATTACAGGCATGCAGATCTACCGTATACACAGGACTTACACACTGCAGAACGTTGTGTGTGTGTGTGTGTGTGTGTGTGTGTGTGTGTGTGTGTGTGTGTGTGTGTGTGTGTGTGTGTGTGTGTGTGTGTGTGTGTGTGTGTGTGTGTGTGTGTGTGTGTGTGTGTAGGCAGAATGTCCCCAGAAGTATAGTAGAATGTGACACATTTCCTGGACCTCACAAGAGAAAAGGATGTTTCATGTTCAAGAAGATTTTCTTTTAGATCTACAAGCTCACAATGCGTCGCAGTGAGCTACATGAGATATGTTTGCATTTTGTGTTGAGAAATGGCGTAAACTAAGAGTCCTAACTCGTTGGTGTCCTCACAAGTATAGTACAAATACACAATACATTTGTATCATATTTGCTCAGCTAAGTGAGTGTGAGTGACTGATTAACGTGTGTGTGTGTGTGTGTGTGTGTGTGTGTGTGTGTGTGTGTGTGTGTGTGTGTGTGTGTGTGTGTGTGTGTGTGTGTGTGTGTGTGTGTGTGTGTGTGTGTACATGTACGTGTACGTGTGTGTGTCAAGCTCTCAGTGCAAGCTGTCAAATCCATCCCCCCGCTTGTCCATACACCGGGCAGGTCGCCCACCATGCACACACACACGTCTTTGAAGACGCGACGTGTGCACGTGACGTGCTGCTGTGACACACGGAGTCGCCGGCCAATTGCGGCATAGGTTTATAGCCAGCAGAGTCAGGCAGTAAACCTTGTTATGATTGGCCGCTATGAGCAGGTTATCAACGCGTTTGTCAGTAGGATTAAAGTGATGATCTAATCTCAGTTGACTGGTACAATAATAGAGACAAAGGCAGTGAGTGGTGGATAGCAGTGGTGTAAAGTAACTAAGTACATTTAAGTATTGTACTTAAGTAGGCTATACAATTTTGAGGTATTTGTACTTTACTTGAGTATTTACAATTTTCAATAGATTTACTTCGACTCCACTATATACTGTACTTTTACTACACTACATTTACTGTACGTGAAAACCATAGTTACTAGTTAGCTTATACTTTGTACATTTTGATTATTATTTCAAAACATACACTAACCACTTCAGCCCTATATACGTTTGGGTGATTTGGAACGTTTTTACTTTTTACTAATCTCTCTTAGTAAGACCCACAAATATTGTGCTCCATTCCTACATGTCACTGTGATGTCCCGTTCTTTAGCTATTGGTTGAGAATATATCTTGTTTGCACCACTACTGGGAACAGAAAGCAGAGAATTGGTATAAATCCTATAATATGATACACTAAACCGGCTTGCGTGAATGGTGGTCTGTGCGTTGGATTGGAATGACGTACAGTATATGCGTCAATTGCACTCTATGAGTACAATTTTGAGCTACTTAGTATCCATTGTTCGGAGACAGGGAGATATAGATGGGAAGAAGAAAGTGTGGAGGGGAGATGACTAGAATTAAGTTTTGGAAGAAGTTTGACTTGGAAAACAACGATAGAATGCAAGAGGATGAAGACACGTGTGTGTGTGTGTGTGTGTGTGTGTGTGTGTGTGTGTGTGTGTGTGTGTGTGTGTGTGTGAGAGAGAGAGAGAAATATGAGAAAGCAATGGAGGTATGACACTGTGTGTGTGTGTGTGTGTGTGTGTGTGTGTGTGTGTGTGTGTGTGTGTGTGTGTGTGTGTGTGTGTGTGTGTGTGTGTGTGTGTGTGTGGGGCGGACTGTGGACAAGCATTATGTATGAGAAAGAAAGAAGGAGTGGGTAGGAGGTAGAGGAGAGAGAGAGAGAGAGAGAGAGAGAGAGGCTGTTCTTTGATGCATGTCATTGCAGGCCAGCCCCCAAATATTTCTCACAAGACACCCATTCACTTGAATTAAAGGCGGGGGCCCTGTGTGTGTGTGTGTGTGTGTGTGTGTGTGTGTGTGTGTGTGTGTGTGTGTGTGTGTGTGTGTGTGTGTGTGTGTGTGTGTGTGTGTGTGTGTGTGTGTGTGTGTGTGTGTGTGTGTGCTCGCGCGTGCGTGTCATTGTCATTTGGAGCAGGGCTGGCTATTCGCTGGAACTAAAGACCCCCACAAAACAAGAAGTATGAGTCATCGGATACACGCGCACATGCTCATGCACATACGCGATGCACACACACACACACACACATTGATGAGAGGGGCGGTAACAATAGAGAACATGCGGATGGGAAACTAGAGGCAGAAAAGTAGAAAGTTAAAGATGTGGCATGCACGCAATCACACACATGCTGACATGCACACACATTCATAACACACACACACACACACACACACACACACACACACACACACACACACACACACACACACACACACACACACTACACGGCCCAAAACTCTGTTTGTATTGACTACACAGGGCGCAAAAACTGCGTTTTCAAAATTTCTGTTTCGTTTTTAAAACTCTGTTTGTCTTGACCACACGGGCGCAACTCTGTTAAAACTCTGTTTGTCTTGATCACACCGGGCACAAAAACTGAGTTTTAAAAACTCTACACAGTGGCTGTTGTTTGAGCGGCGCCTAACCTCTCTCTCAACTCAACTAACAGCTATGTTGTGTGTCTGTCCGTCCATCCCCATGTATGTATGTCTGTCCGTTTGAGTATGGCAGTACCGCTGGGTGACTTGGGGTGGCACTGTAGAGTGCCACCCCAAGCACGCGTGCGTGCGTTCAGTTCAGACGGGTATGATTTTCTTTTTACATCTTTTTTATGGGTCAAAAACGTGTTTGCGTGTGGACGACCCTGTCCTCCAAACGCATATAAAAACAATTACAAATAAATAAATAACCGGCTACATGTGGACGGACCAAATATGCTCTACAAACAGGCCTCATCATTAATACCACCAAAAACACCACCACACAGGCATCACCATAAATGATGAACCGCTTGAAGTCATTGACGACTTTGTGTACTTGGGAAGCCTCATTAGCAAGGACAGTGGTGCACAGAAAGACATCCAGCGCAGACTTGGTCAAACACTTGGTCAAGCACCTACACAAGACTCCATAACATCTGGAAATCCAACACCATACAGTCTCAAAACCAATATCCGCTTATACAACACCCTGGTCAAGCCGGTGCTACTGTACGGGTCTGAGTGCTGGCGTATAACCAGCATGAGCAAGGTCAGCTCCTTCCACAATGGCCGCCTGAGGAAGATCTGCCGTATATTCTGGCTCAACAAAATAACAAAGATCTCTATAAAGACTGGCTGTCGAGACGTGACCACAGACGTTAAGCACCATCGTCTAAAATGGCTTGGACATGTATAGAGGGTATGCAGGTGACATCATCATCATACTTATGCGTGAATGTTATGCGGGAATGCCTACTGAGTGGCAAAAAACTACTTTCTGGCCTTCACAGCCCATACATCCAAACAGAAAAGTCCTATTTGATTGCATTAAATTACTTACCCCCCCCCCCCCCCCCCCAGCTCCATTTGGGTAACAGCACTCTACACGCCACATTAATTTGCGTGATTAGGTTTCAGACTCTCTACCTCAGCTATGCTCTCAATACTCTTTGCCCTTTTTGAGGACCAAATGTCCTCAAATGGGGTCAGGAGAAAACTGGACGGAAAGATAAGTGGGGCCCTATCTTATGTCATAGTAGGCTAAATGTATTTTGCCATTGACTTGACCTAAAAAGTTTACACGGAAAAAAACATGTTTACGCTCATTTATCAACGCGATTTACACCCATAAATGGGCATACACCGAAATCATCGGCATCAATTTATCATTCCAACATGACTTTGGACTTTGACGTATGGCACGCCACAAACTCACGTCTGGTCGGGGGTTGTCGTATGCTTTGTCTGCACCCATTTTCTGTCATTGACAAATGACAAGCGGAGCAGCATTGTCTGACAGGCATCTAAACATAATTCACTCCTAAATTGTATATCCTAGCTATAAAACAAATAAATAATACATGTGAAAAATATATATTTTGTAAAGGCATGTCATATGAAATTGGTAGTATATTAATTAGTATTAGTAAGTATGCAATTAAAAACAATGTTACAAGTTAGATGCTTAACTTGCTTAAGCCATTTAGACAGTGCTTTGCATGAGTGCACATGTGAGGATTTTGGGAGCGACACACTGTCTGTGCTGGAATATTTTCATAACATGGAGAGACATTGGAGACTGCTTGAGGTGGAGAGTGACGTCTCCCTTGGGTACAATAGGCCCAACCCGGTCTCACAGGAATAGTAAGATATGCACGGAACTGCAATTCTGTACATACACGACTAGAAAAGCCCCAAAATCTGTACATATAACACTGAAATACCTTCCCATAGACAATGACGGAGCGACGCCGTCTCTACCAAACTCGAGCCACGTGAGGCACCGCCGAGCGAGTTGCCTTCCCGAGCGTTGTGAAGTTCGGTAGAGCCGACTCAGTCCAGCCAAGTTTGAGTTGTAAACCGATAGGCAGAGAATAGTAAATAATGTAAAATCTGAACTCACCCAGCCAGTCAGTGGGGTGGTGCACCTGTGGGTTGACGAGCCCCTTGAGTGGGTCCTTGATGAGGGGAGCGGCTGAAGAACTGGCAGCGAGCCGCCTGGGAGAAGACAATTTCAAACTCTGCTGGTTTGGACGATTAAAAAAAAAAGAGAGAGATAGAGAGAGAAGACATTGAAAGTACACATGGACGTGGAGGAGGCTGTAGAGGGCAGCGGACACAATGTCAGGTGCTGTACAGCTTGACAGCAACCGCTAAAAAGCAAAGCTGTCAGTTTCATTACTGTATGTTCATAAATACAGATGGTCAATAAAATGGGAAATGGTGCATTGATATAATGCCTTTATCCAAAGCACTTTTCAATGTGCATTGCCCTCACCCACTCACACACACCGTAGCATGGTGGAAACCACGCAAGTAAGGCACGCAAGGTCAGAGGCAGCTGGGGATCGAAGAGGGAACCTTCATCCGATTCCCATGCGGGAATGATACATAATCACATGGTAATGTGCATGAGCAACACATTGGTTATATTAATCATTCCAGCTGATGTGATCACTATAAGAGTATTAGAAAAGGGTAAAATCCTGAGTTAAACCATTATTAGCAAAGGGGACGGCCCGGTAAAATCCTGAGTTAAACCACTTTCCGAAGGTCGAGAAAAATATCATGCTTTTAGTTTTACATGCTCTGCCAAAATGGAATATTTCAACGCTTGATTTAACAACTTTCTAAAGGTCAAAGAAGGGACCTAGACCATTCGATTCGGTGTGCTCCAAATATGGGTATACAAAAGAAAATAATAATGAAATCATACTTTTCGACAACATACGTATGCCGTTTTTCATGGTTTTCAACGATCATCGAAAATGGCCCTTCAAGACTAGGGCCATTTCATTTCTGAGTGGCGTGGCCTCTCGGGAATATCAG
The DNA here is from genome assembly GCF_964188405.1 of Protomyctophum parallelum. Classification (NCBI taxonomy): domain Eukaryota; kingdom Metazoa; phylum Chordata; class Actinopteri; order Myctophiformes; family Myctophidae; genus Protomyctophum; species Protomyctophum parallelum. The sequence continues at coordinate 33,761,605 of NC_139706.1, forward strand.
CAATGGATCATTCCACACCCCTCAAATGGCCAAAGGTTTGGTTTTGGTTGCTACCCTCCAAAGCCCAATAGTTGATTTAACCACTACAGTATGTGGAAAAACAAAATATGATAGTATGCCGTCGATAAGTATGATTTTCGGTGCCGTGTCATTAGTCAGAAGGTTCATTGTTCCGAAATTACTATCCCTATCTCTAACCCTAACCTAAACCTAACCGCAAGCACGGGAGCAAACCTAAACCTAACCGCACGGGAGCAGTGCATGTTCGGACTAACGGGACTTCGGATCTATGGGCAGTTTCCTGATTTTCATCCTATATTTCTTCATTGCAGAAACCATGAAACACAACATACTTTAGTATGTTGTCGAAAAGCATGATATTAATTTAAAGAATATCGGCGAAAACCATGAAAAACAACATGCCATGTCGTTGTCAACTCATTCATGCTTTTATTTCCTCCCGGTTGGACTATTGTAAGTTTGTAACTCATTATTCACTATACCCTTGTCCCTTAGTCGCTCCACAATACACTGCCTCCAGTTGGTGCAGAATGCAGCTGCCAGACTTAATGAACACTTTTAGAAGGTCTCATATCACTCCTGTGCTTGCCACTTTACATTGGCTTCCAATCGACTTTGTTAATCACTTTTAAAGTTCTCCATGGGCTGTCTCCAATGTATATAAGTGAATATTATTATCTCCGAAGGTAGCTCTGATCCATAGCTCTAATGCCGTTGCATTCAGAGCTGTTACTGTCGACTTGTCGACTTCCCGTGCTCGCATAAATGTAAACCAGGAAAGTAGGCTTTCTAATAACACAAGTCGCCTTTGTATTGGTGAGTAGGTCAAACGTTCTTTATGTTTACGCTACAGACGAGAGGCTGGTCTACATTTATGCGAACCCTGGAAGTCGACAGTAACATATCTCTAAATGCAACGGCATTAGAGCTACGGTATGGATCAGAGCCAGAGCTACTCCTAAGGTAAATGTGAATTGTCACGGTGGCAAGAATGTACTGAACCCAAGTGCAGAGGTACGACCAGCAAAACAGAGTGTAAATCAAAGCATTTATTGAATAATGCAGAAAAGGGCAAACTTATACAACTAGAAAATACTGGCAGAAACTAAGCAGTCCAAAAATGCAAAAACAAAGAGGAACAAGCAAATTACCAGAAGTTTCAAAGCATAGTCCAGGAACGAGGAACAAGGCAAGAGCTCCCACATACAACAACATGACATGAAAGTATGATCCGACAAGGTGTGTGTGCAATGAGTCCAGTCTTATAGGCGGTGGGTTGATTGCAGTAGTGTTCACAGGTTTGTAATGGGCTGGGCTGATGAGAGTGGAACCAGGTGTGTAACTGGGACTGAAGTGTGGAATGGGATGAGGGAGTGGCCGAAGTGGAAATACAGAGGGGGAGACTCAAACCATGACAGAATACTTATGTATGTCTTCAGGTAACAAACTTTTCAATGTTCCAAAAAACGAAACTTAATAACTATAAGCACGCGCGAGCGCGCGCACACACACACACACACACACACACACACACACACACACACACACACACACACACACACACACACCAATGCTAATAATACCAATCCTGTTGTACTTTAATTTACGGACTATTTCTTATATTGCAGTATTGATACTTTTACTCAAGTACTTGTGTCTTTTTTTCCACCAATAGAGCACCGAAGTCCTGACGTAACTCGCTCATCCCGACGATTCCCCTGGTTCGCGGAAGTAATTTCTCTATTGAGAATAACATGGGGTGATCTTAATATCGTCTACTATAAGCGTTGTGGTCCAAAAATAAACAAGCTGTCTCAGCGTTATTGTTAGGGAGGTGTCTCTGTATCATTTGCAACAGTCAGTCACTCATATATGATACAGTCTGCTTCTAGCGAAAATCTAACTAATTCAGCAGCAGTAACATTAGCGTTTTCTCTCAGTCAGTTGATTCTTCATATCCATATGAGTGAAGCGGCCGGGATGACATGTTTATTTTTCAAACACAGTTGTTATATGAGGCGATCTCAAATCGCCTCAATGGGATTTCAATGCAACTAAACAAATACATGAACCTGGGGACTGACGCCCTCTACTGAAAGTGACGTCAGACTTCGGTGCTCTATTGCCTCTCCCTTGTTTCTTGTACCCCTCCTCAGCCTCCTTTCTCCTCCCTTGTTCCTTCTCTCTCTCTCTCTCTCGTCCCGTCCTCCTGTTCAATAATCTCTTTATGTGTGGCAATGACCTGTCAGTGTCAATCAGTGTTGTTGCCAACTTTCCGCCGTGGGCTGGGCCTCTGGGCTCTCAGCCAATGGGTGCCCTCCCTGTAAATTAGCCCCCCAGTGATCTCGTTACGTTATGGACAGATGGAGTATATAGATGGATATTAAGTTGGTGTGGGAATAAGTTAGTGTGTCAACATCGATATACATACAGGCATGCATGCATTTGCATGCAGATGGAGGGTCCTGGTGGGGTTGCACCCTCTGGTCAACGCTGGGTTCATGTTCTTGCACAGTGAGGGGGGATCTTACACATGGATAATATTTTTTAAACCCCGGGCATTTAACCCCAAGCACTCACCTATAGCTTTTGACCTAGCAGTGTAAGCTTAGCCTGAGTGAATTAGCCACAGCACACCTTTAATTATGTGACCTCGCCTTTACCTGTACGTTACCTTTCTACATCTTTCAACTTTCACCTCTTGTATTTCAGTTCTGCTGTATAGCCCCTGATACCCGTCGTGCAAGGCTGCACCTACCTGGCGTTTATACCAGGGGTCTTCAACAGGGGGCCCGGGCGGGACCCCTATGGGTTCCTCAGAGTTACTACAGGGGGCCGAGGGGGGACACCACATCTTTGTGTGATAGTAACTTTTTGTGAGGTTAAACCTGACTAATGAACACTCATGAAATATAAGCGACCAATTTGCGGCCTAGTCCTTCAGTACGAATAGGTCCCTTACATTTAATGTTCTGCCTATCCTGATTGGCTGCCTCGTCTGCCTCCTCTGGCCAATGGGACAACAGCAAATATCCCTGGCAGCCAGGTAGGCTGCAGAGCAACGCAGCAGAGCAGCATGATCACACTCACGGGGAAGAGCTCACCCCGACATGACGCATATAGTTATTTGACACGTTTGCAATGTTCGAACATCACTCTATATAACTTCAAACCAAACGCGGCTGAAACAGTGCAGCCAATGCCATCGTGATCGTGGTGGGAGGTGCGTGGCAGACAGCCAGCTCACAGCCTGGTGACGCGCAGATACTATCGGAACGATTATCTGTCTATCAGCAACACACGGGTTATGGGTCTTGCAAGGACGGGTCGCGCGTGCGTCCTTCAAAATCCCACTAGGGCGGCCGCGAGGTTGCGACACAGAAACATACACGTTACTAAAATAATAATAATAATAATATAGGGGGAAAACAAAGACAAAAATGGATACAGCGCCTGTTTCACCTGACACATTATTACTATGTAATCATTTCTTGTTTAACTCTCTCTGATCCTGGTTCACCTTCCCCTATTTAACCTACTGACCCCTAACCCTATCAGTAAGGAGCTTGGGGAGAGAGAGAGAGAGAGAGAGAGAGAGAGAGAGAGAGAGAGAGAGAGAGAGAGACAGAGAGAGAGAGAGAGAGACAGAGACAGAGACAGAGACAGAGACAGAGACAGACAGAGCGACTGTGTGTGTGTGTGTGTGTGTGTGTGTGTGTGTGTGTGTGTGTGTGTGTGTGTGTGTGTGTGTGTGTGTGTGTTTGTTTTCGTCTCCCTGGTGTCCACTCAGTCGATCAGATGAATGTAATGATCTCACTGAAGCACCATCCCCCCAGGGGCATTGTGGGTAAACAGACTATATCATCGCTTCCCCATCAACTGGACTGGCGGAATACACACTGGGGACCTGGGGCAGGCAGACGCAGACAGGCACGTGCACACACACACACACACACACACACACACACACACACACACACACACACACACACACACACACACACACACACACACACACACACACACACACACACACACACACACACACACACACACACACACACACACACACACACACACACAATTGCTGAGAAAAGGAGACGTTTGACTTGTTGTTCTGATTGGAGTTTAGGGTTGCCCACTGTCTCTTGAAATACAGAATTGTACATTTTTCAGTACAATAAAACTAAAAGACGTTTCTTTACTCAACTGACACGTTGTTCCTTATTTTGGGGAATCAATCAATGACACACATCTTACAAGTTCAATCAGCTCATGACATGAGCAGATCACAGTACAACGCGCCGCAATGTTTCACAGTGCACTTGTAGATCGGCAATTTTGGCTAATGTCCCCCCCCCCCAGAATATCGATGCTAGTGTTCAAGTGCTTGGTTAATAATATACAAAACCTGTATACATATAATACAATGAGATTTCATATTTGTTTGCCTGTGGCCGGGTATCCCTTATTTGACTCACCGTTGAGAAGCCAGGAGTTGAGACTGGGTGGATCAAACTCCCATGGTCTTAATCCTCTCAGGTAAACAACCCATGCCTTTCTCCAACTTCTGCTCATTAGCTCAACTCTCTGCTATATACAGTATGGCTTTGGCTGTCCTAACCCAGCCGAGGAGCCATGGGCTGAGGACGAGAAAAGGCTTAAGGACTTCCATCCTCGGGCTATATTTTTCATTTATTTCACAGTGAGTTAGTTCAATAGTGGTTGCTATAGAATTTAAAGCTCTCATCCAGAGCGACCTACAATAAACTAAGTAATTAATAAATAGAATGCCGAAAGAACAGTTTAGTCTCTCAAGAAACTATAGATTGTCTAAACAAATAACATTCTGTACATTGAAACTTTTTGTTAGACAAACCCAACTCATCTAAGAAATAAAATACATCCGAACGAGAGGCCAAGCGAGGCGAGTGGGGGAAACCTTTTTTATTGGCTTTCCATCATGCTATGGTTTTGGTCGTATTGCAGGGCGAGTCTTGATTTCATAGGGCGTGCCAGATTGATTTCAGCCGTCACATTTATCAACTAGGAATGGAAACAAGGATCAGCTGTTTGCGATCACTTCATAAATGCCGTCCCGACGTGAGTGTACTCCAAAACCGACTCTCGAATTTGAGGCAGATTTCACACTCCATTGATAAATGAGGGCCGAATAGTAGTAACTTTTCAAAGGAATGTTACGAACAGTGAATGGGAATTGGGAACCTGTCGGAGTGTCGGGCATGCTGTCTACAAGGAGTGCACTAAGACTAGCAGGTCATACGCTAATCTAATGCGAGTAACCAGGGATTAATAGTAGTGTAGTAAGGTGTAGTAAGGCAGCTTTACAAGTCATGCAAGGACAGCGCTAAAGGCTTTCCCCAGTCAGTGTGATGCCAGAAAGTGTGTCTATCTATTTAGGCCTATGTCCGTTTACAACAG
>NC_139706.1:33772067-33867067 GCF_964188405.1 Protomyctophum parallelum
TGTACATTAATGCTAAAGTGGTTAATTCATTTGTTTAAAAAAATAAGAATAGTGCTTCTCGATTATTGATTCACGGTAATCAAAATAGTATTGATATAGTGCCGAGATAGAATCGCTGAGAAGATCATGGATCGTTGCAGCCATGAGGGAGACTTTCAGACTTCTATACGGCATGGCTCTCATTTTTAATTCACCCACAGTGATGTTTCTGTTCAGAGGAGGCTTTGGTCTCTATTCCTTTCCTCTTTACATCTCTGCCCTTCCCTCTAGCCGTCTCCTGAGACGTCTTAGATAATGTTTGTCTGTGATGTCTCTCTCTCTCTCTCTCTCTCTCTCTTTCTCTGAGCCTATATTTCTCCTCCTCCTCATTCTCCTTCCAGGCCTGCTCTGCTCTCTTCACCCGCCTTCCGTCTTTCTTCTTCCCAGTGTCAGATGTGTCACTCTCCCCTCCCAGACATTCTGCATGCCTCTCTCTATATGACTCCATCCCACTGTCAAATTAGTTGTATGGTGAACTTCTGAAATGTCACAGCAGGCCATTCGGGCTGGGCCTGATACAAATAGATACGTCTGACTTTGACAGAACGTATAGTCACAACACTTTTTGTGAGAGAGAAAATAACGTTGATAATATAATGCAGCAGCAATTACCCAACCTGTGGGCCCGCTAGCTTGTCTGCAAGGGTATTGCATGTGGGTCCCCAAATAATTGAGAAGAAACTAACACACCCAGTGAACGACTGCTGTGTTGAGTGGCCAAATGAGAGAGAGAGAGAGGGGTAAACTAAGAAGACCGTGTAGGAGGGAGGTAGACAGTGTTTGAGACTAATTTATGAGAGACAGACAGTTGGAAAGCTGAGAGATGTAGACAGTTTAGGAGAGACAGACAGTTTAAGAGAGACGGAAGGTTGGAAGGCTGAGAGACAGACCATAGAAACACTGAGAGGCAGACAGTTTATGAGAGACAGACAGTAGGAAAGCTGAGAGACAGACAGTTTATAGGAGAGACAGACAGTAGGAAAGCTGAGAGACAGACAGTTTAGGAGAGACAGACAGCAGGAAAGCTGAGAGGGAGACAGTCTAAGGGAAATGTTCTGGCGGGATTTGATCTCTAGGCCAGAATGGCTACATGTGATTAACCACTACAGCATGCGTAGAGCACAATGAATGCACCACACTGATACGCTAAAGCCCCGTGACCCAATCTGATCTTACAGATAGGAGGAGGTCAGAATTCCTGTTAAATGAGGTCGTTAATCCGCTGCCTTTCAGAAGAAAAAAATAATCACAAGCCTAACAGCAATCGTGTTTTTATGTTTGTTTTAACACTAGCATGTCTGAAGTAAAAGCAGACACAAGTAACATGTGCTTAAATTCACATTTAGAATCTTTTTCAGATGTGAAACATTTCTGAGATGATAGAATGGTGATGGATGATGATGGTCATGGAAGGGGAACATTCTGAAAGCTTCATGGGCAAAGATAATCAACTTCAAAATCTAAAAAAAACGGTCAAAATGACCTCTCAGACATGCTATTGTCTAAGGCTGTCCACTCACCCTAAGCATTGTTTTTCTTAATTTTTTTGAGACAGACAGTAGGACAAGGGAGGTGGTTGATAGTTGTCAGTATACACATGCCTATAGGTCCCATGATCCAATATTGTATTTCCATTATAGTGATACTCGTCATTAGATTAGGCATTTAACGTATAAGGCAATAGTGTTGACAGGATAACACTCACTGCATCCTAAAGTTCATGAAAATCTCAGAGCCGGTTTGCCTTTTCAGACCCCCATCTGACAAGGTTTTGCCCCAGGGACCCCCATCTGACATGGTTTTGCCCCAGGGACCCCCAGAAGAGAAGACATGTGTTTAAATAAGATTTGAAGTGCAGAGACTTGTGTGACGATGTGCTGTCATACCTGAGTCCAAGTAAGCTACTCTTCACACTTTATATTACTTTCCAGTGGTAGGCTACTCAGTGACAGCTAGCTCTGGTAACGTGGAAGAGGAAGTAATGCTGGGTACCATTACACAGTGGGCCTTCAAAGTCTACATCAAGTCTCAGTGGCTCAGAAATATCCTACTATAAAAATGATAATACTTCATACTTATAAGTAATTATACAATGCTTCATAATGTCTTATTGTCTGATTATGGTTATAAAGCATTGTGACTATCATGAATAATCATGAGCTCAGGGTTATGAGCAGGTTACAATGCCTTGTAAGTAGGCCTATCTTTATAATGCATTGATATAGACATGGAATGCATAAGTGTTACCAAAATGTGCATAAATCTGTCTGTCATTTTGTGCATTTATGGTAAGATTGTGACTTCAAAGTGACAGTATAGCCTACAAGGTGGTGCTATGTGAGTCAGTAAATATCAGACAGACTCTAGTCCATGGTCCAAATGAATACAATAACCATTCTTGGAGGAAACCCCCTCAGACCTATAAAACATGTTACTGCTTGTATCGTGGTCGACGCCAGGAAGTAGGCCGGTGACCCCATTTATGGTAATGAACCCTATAGTTTGCAGGAAAATATATGGCGACAGCCGCGACACATTTAGACCCAGCTGTGCAATGGGGACTTAGAAGCCATTGTCCAAAAAGAATGGTTGACAATATGTCACACAGAATCTCATGATGAATCAATAGACAGGCTTCTTCACACATACCATCTGACATTCCATCACACCCAGCAACACCAGCATTGGAATCTGACTGGAATCCTGTTGGGTTAGTGGTGGAAAAATACTTACATTTTGTGTCTTACAAGTATCAATACTGCAATATAGAAATAATCCGTTACAATTTACAAGTAAAAGTCAGAAATTAAAAATGCACTTGAGTAAAAGTACAAAAGTATTGGCATCAATATGTACTTAAAGTATAAAGTACTCATTATGCAGAAAGTCCCATTTCAAGTTGTTTTTATGAAAATATTTTGAAAATAGCAGATCTACAACCTCACAATGCATCTCAATAATGATTGGCTAATTTTAAAATAATGGCCGAAATGTATAGGGCTGAAGTGGGTAATGTATGTAATCTAAATCTACAAAGTAACTAGTAACTAAAGTTTTCAAATAAATGTAGTGGAGTAAAAGAAGGCTATACAATATATAGTAGTTAAAAAGTAAAAGTAAAAGTACTGAAAATTGGAAACGCTCAAGTAAATGACTGTCTCTGTCTGTCTCTGTCTGTCTCTGTCTGTATCTCTCTCTCTCTCTCTCTCTCTCTCTCTCTCTCACAGAAGAGGATGAATAACATGTTTTTTTTCTCATTCTCTTTCATGTCTCGCTTCACTTAGGCCTTAACCCTTAACCGACAGACTGCGTGCTAAGTGAGAAACATCGCCACCATACTATCATCAAACAACAAGCAGCAGCAAACAGCAGCCTCCGTGTAAAATGTGTCTGTCCCTTGCCTTCCCATTTCATCTCTCTGTTTCGTCCACAGGGTTGAAAGTCTATCTGCAAATTCCTGGATGAACATGAAATTATTTAAGCAGTAATTGAATTTGAAGCATTTCACCCCCCCTTCTCCGACCATGGACCCCCGGAACAATCGTCCTCATTCATCGGGCTACCATTGGCCTCCGGATGCTAGTCAACATGCACGCCAAGCCAGAGTGCTCGCTTGCGCACACACTCCACCCAACATGGCACACCGAGGCACTGTACCGCTCTATACACAATACACATTGTTTAGATAGTTTGTGGGGCCAACTGGAGGGCTGCAAGGGTATTGCAAGTTGGCCCCCAAATAATTGGAAAACACTAAGATTACCGTACAAAGATAATAGCCTAAAAACGTAAAAATAATATCACAAACAAACAAACAAACAAATACATAAAATAAATAAATAAAGTATTAAACAAGTATTGCATGAGCGTACATTTGACCCTATAGGTCCTGTGAGACCTATAGTTCTTTAAAAAGCACTGCAATATGAATTCCATGCGTCCCAAATAGGGTTTTTGTTTGTTTGTGGTTGAATCATTCATGTCTTTTTGGGGTTTCGGGTCTTCCAACATCATACCCCTCACTCAGGTGACCCAGCCGGGGTGATCAAGCCCCGACTTACATCCCAGTAGCTACCCTCGATCAGTCCCATTAGGGAAAAACCAGGACCACACGTGGACGAAATTGTCTATAGTCTTAGTTTTAGCCATTTTTCGTTTTCATCAGTGAAAATGGTAGCCGACGAAACATTTGTCATCATTTTAGTCGACAAAATCAACATCAATTAGTTCCATTGATAAAGGCCAGAACACATTCAATTGACCGATCGATCATCGAAACAAATGTGCATTTAAAATGCACGCGGACCACGCGTCGGTCCAGAAAAGGTTGGGATCTGTTGAGATAAATGCAATGCTTTTATTTGTCAACATAGAGTTAGAATTGCCATTCGATACAGAAAAACAATATGCAGTGGTGTATAAAGTACTCACATTGCTTATTTAATATTTTTTTTCAAATGGCCGAAATGTACAGTATATATATATAGGGCTGAAGTGGTTAAAGTATGTTTTGTAATAATAATCAAAATCTACAAAGTAACTAGTAACTAAAGTGGTCAAATAATTGTAATGGAGTAAAAGTACAATATACCTCAAAGTATTACTTAAGTACAGTACTAAATGTAGTTACTTTCCACCACTGACAATAATATGGCTGTTCAGTAAACAGGGGTTGATTGAGAATCAGTCTGCAATGAGAAGATTCAAATGAGCAGCCTGATTTATGCAGTAATGCGTAACTTGTACGGCTATAGATGAATGTATGAGCATACATTTGACCCTAGGCCCTGTGAGACCTAGTTCTTTATAGCTCTGGTTCCCAAACAGCGGGTCGGGACCTGTTTTTAGGTCATGGATTTTCCTACAACAAAGGGACAAATAAATAATATATAACATTTAAGAAGTAATGAAAATAGCCGATCTACAACCTCACAATGTGGCGTGTAGCTTGTAGGAATACTTTGAGATCTAGCTGTACTTTCTGAAATGTCTATTATCTTGTAATATATTTGTGTTTAAATTGTATGCTATGTTTACTGTAATCAGGACGTCATTGGGAAAGAGAGCTGGCTCGCAATTGACCTCCCTGAATAATTTTCACTAGTTTGTGTCCCGGACAAACATCTCTTTTGGGTCTCGAGATGAAAAGGTTGGGAACCGCTGCTTTAAAGCACTGCAATTTCTGGCCTGAGTCCTAAACTGTGGTCGTCGTCGTCGTCCATGTACCAATTTGAAACACTATACTTGGCAAAGTTGACATGAGATGGATCTGTACTTGATGTGCTCGGGGAGAACTACCAAAGCCCAGATATTGGCACTAAGGAGAATGATCGAGGAGGTGAAAAATCTGACTGCAGTACTCACAGAGGTACGATGGTGACTATCGTTGAGGCCTATGGTGTCCCTCCCAACTTACTCCGAGCGATAGAGACCATGCATGCAGGACTTAAAGGCTCAGATGGCAACAGCGAGGAGTTTGACATTCAGGCTGCGGGAATGCAAGGGGACACCCTACCTATAGCCCCCTTCCTCTTCATCATAGTCCTGGATTATGCACTAAGGACCATCAGTGGCCGAGAGCAGGATTCACTCTAAACCAAGGAGGTCAAGACGACCCCACAGTAGTCCTTACAGATTTGGACTATGCGGACGACATCAGCCTGCTCTCTGACAACGTGCAACAAGCACAGGAACTCCTGACCAGAGTGGAATCAGAGTGTGCCAAGGTGAGCCTTAGGTTAAATGCCAAGGAAAACTGAGGTTATCACCTATAACATCTCATCGGATCCACAGGAGGCACTGTGCTGAAGGAAGTCAAGGACTTCAAGTACCTGGGCTCACGGGTCAACTCAAACGAGCAAGATCTGAAAGTGAGGAAGGCACTTGCATGGAGGGCCCTGAACGGCATGGCCAGTGTATGAAACTCCAACCTCCCACGTCAAATCACACTCAATTTCTCCTATGCAACGGTAGAGTCGGTTCTTATGGCAGTGAATGCTAGACCCCATGAAGCCAACCCTGCAGATGTCTCTAGATGGGTGCTACACCAGAATGGTGAGTGTAGTACTTAGGCTAATACCAGCAGGAGTGTACATTTTACCAACAAGACCCTGTATTAATAGGGATTACCATGGGTGAGCCAGAAAGTAGCAGTCAGGAGAATAAGACTAGCAGGACACTGACAAAGACATCAGGAACTGCGAGCCAGTAAATTGGTGCTGTGGGAACCAACACATGGGCATCGATCAAGACGTCTCATAATAAAGGACCACTTCACCACTTTCAACCTGCCTTCATAAAATTGGTCCTCACTAATGCTCATGCTCACTCGGTCTGTGTCTCATGGGAGGGCTGTGGGCAGTTCAGAGACACACGTCCACTAGTGACATCATCGATGGGGAATCGAAGCTAATAGAAACGGCAGGCTTTCTATTCCCGAAACGTTGCAATACGATAATGGAAGCCATCGTTCTCTTGATAATACAAATCTAAATATATATATAAAAATATATAACGATGATGTCACTGGTGGACGGGTTTCTGAACTGCCCACAGCCCTCCTATGAGACACAGACTGAGTAGAAAACAATGGTGGTATTTTATCATGAACATCAGTGAGGACCAATTATATGAAGATAAGTTGAAAAGTGGTGAAGTGGTCCTAATGTGGAATCGTGGATGTACTCAAGAAAGACGCAGGAGCGCAAACCAACCAAGTACCAACGTTCAGGCCAGATGTACGAGAACCGGGATGATTGGAAGATGGAAGATGGAGGGCTCGTCTGAGGACGACCTAGACTAGAGAGAGCTGTTAGATTGGCCCAATGTTCCCCCCCAGAGATGGGATACTAGCGTTTAAGTGGTTAACAAAAACACTGCCCCTCCCCCCCCCCCCCCAGATATTTGTGTGCATAAGAACTAAAAATACGCTATCCTATCTCTCTCTCTCTCTAATACAAACACACAAATACCAGAGGGAAAAGAAGAAAAACACAAATGCACGTGCACAAACAGATGCTGTGCAAAGGGTGCACATAATGATGGGCAAAGATGCATAAACAAGAAGTGACAAACACATGCAAACAGAGGCACATGGCAGCACATGTTTATAGTACACACCGGTGGTGTACTGAAGTACTGAAATATTTGACTTAAGTAAAAGTATCAATACAAAATGTACTTGAGTAAAAGTACAAAACAATTAAAAAAAAAAGAGAATGTTCACATTCAACAGATACAGGCATTCATGCATGAATGTGCACACCCACTCGCTCACCTTCCCACATATTCATATTAGAATGACTGCTGTACACGTATCATTCTATGTGCGCGCACATACACACACACACACAGTAGAATGACCACTCCGCTCACGTGCTCTCACACGCACACACACACACACACACACACACACACACACACACACACACACACACACACACACACACACACACACACACACACACACACACACACACACACACACACACACACACACACACACTAATGAGCATTCAGAATGGCAGCTAATCTTTGCTAATTGCATTAGCAGTCACCTATCCTACTGACTTAGCCCAGAGCCGTCCTGTGTGTGACACGTGCACAGGGCACGAGAGCAAGTTAAAGACAACCAATCAGACGAGTGCATTCACTACCACACACACTCACTGGACCCTATAGGGTGCCACGGCACTCACTTTGAGAAGCCCTGAGCTAGAGAGTTGAGACAGAATTTGCATATAGCGCCCCCTGTGTGTCTGCCAGCTAGCTAGTTCATACCTTACTGAGCATGTGCAGGAACCCAAACACCCCTCCCACATCTCAGAACCCCTCAACCAAACCACTTCTGATCATGCTCAGAAAACTATATCTGATTGGGAGTTATGGTCCCAGAAAGAGCTGATCTGCACTCTGACACTCAGGTCACTTACAGTATGCCCATTCATGGGATTCACCATGGCTACTACTAGTAGTAAGAAGTAGTGAGGCGCACGCGTGGCAGGGCTTTCTCTCATTCTAATACAGCCAGAAAACCACATTCTGGCAGTCAGCTATAGTCTATAGTCATTAGACTCCCAACCCACCGTATAATAAACTAAGTCAAATTAAACTCTAATCATACGCCGAATATCACATTTTGAGCAGATTATGAGCCATAATGCATATAAAGACGGCTTGCGTGCGTGCACGGGCGTGCATGTGGGAATTTTGACCGTTTTTATGTGCATGGTCGGGGTCTGTAGCTAGCTAAAAATGCTACAAACATGCTAACTTGATGCTAATCATTTGCCGATTAACGTGGATTAAACAAAATCGCCTTTACGGCTATGGCAGCCCGGACAAAGTAAGTTAAACTCGTCTTAACGGCCAAGGCACTTAAACTGTTTTAAAATGACTCAGAAATACTAAAAACTAAACATCTAATAATATTATTCATAAAATATACAGGTTGATACTATTATGCTTGGTGAAAAATCTAAATGATTAAAATTATAATTGTGTTGCTTTATCACTGCGTATGGATGTAGGCTACTCAAGATATAGACAAAAATGTCCAAACGTTTCGGCACGAGCCCAGAACCCAAAAGAAACATTTGGTTTCTCCCCATGACACAAATGTACAGAAGTAGCCTATAGTGAGTTAATTAACTTAACCAGTATTACAAAAACAGTGAAATTCTAAGTAGAATTGCAGCTTATTAACAGCAATAACAAGTGGAGTGTTTATTTTGCGCTATGATACCATCTATAATGGTAAAGGCCCTAATGTTACTAGAATCAAGACAACTACTGCATTTATGGGAGAAATATATCCGCCACATGATCAAATAGGCCTTCGTCTATATGATGATAGTGTGTACTTTAAAAATCAAATAGGCCTTTGTCTATGATGATAGTGTATACTTTAAAGATCAAATAGGTCTTTGTCTATATGCTTAATGTAAATCGCTCTGGATTAAGAGCGTCTGCTAAATGCCTAAATTGTAAATTGATATATGAGGATAGTGTGTACTTAAAAGCACAGGCCTTCGTCTAGCTACATGGTATGGTATAGGGTCATGTAAAATAGCGCTGAAACCAGTATACTCCAATTGCCGGGATTTTTGAGCAATTTGCGTGAAATATTCTACACACAATCTATGGACCATTATCTGAAATCCCAGTTGAAGAGAAGTTTGTACATGAACGTTTGTACAAAAAATATAGCTGCAAGCAGCAATAACAGGCACTTTGAACAAGAATAACTCATGCCTCGTCTGTCTGCCTCGTCTTCACCGATGAGTAAGGCTGGGAACGAGGCTAAACACACATTGTCTTGAACCGGCAGCCTTGTCTGTAGAAATGTGATTGTGAGTGTGATGCGAGTAATAAAAAAGCAATTAATAGCGCAAAAGTCCAACATTTATTTTTATATAGACACTCAACTCTCATAACGATGTAAATCAATTTAGACAAGGGAGAGGGAAAAAAAGGAGACAGACAGTCATTAACCGATTACTTCAAGAATGTGGCGAATTACAACCGCTCATTCTCTTGGTAGAAATCATTTTGGGATGAAATTCCTTAAATGCTTGTCATGACCGATGTAGTAGCTCTGTCCTTTGTGTACTCAATGTATTTGACATCGTAGACTTTTTTTTAGGTCTGAGAGGAGACTATGTGTGCACATCTTGTACCTGTATGCATAGGCCAGGTGCTGGACATCATGGCAAGAAGGTTCAAAACTGCATTAATACATTACATTTTGGGGGCTTTAAACCAGCGTGCAGATGTTTCACCTTCCCCTCGTTTCTTTTTTAGATCACCAGAAAATGTACATACACAATATGTAAACATTGATGCAAATGAAGACAGTGTGTGTGCTTTATTCTAAAATATGTTGCTTCAGAAACAATGCACAGTACAGTCCAATGTACAATACAACACAATCCACAGTACAATGTTAATTTAACTCAGTGTACAAATGTTCCATTTGGTTCAACCCTGGAAGGAATTGTGAACGGTGCTTGACTACCAGATTGAAACTAATCAATGCACACAGGATGACTCAGACTCCCGATGAGTCAGCCACACACACACACACACACACACACACACACACACACACACACACACACACACACACACACACACACACACACACACACACACACACACACACACACACACACACACACACACACACACACACACACACACACACACACACACACACACACACACACACACACACACACACACACACACACACACACACACACACACACACACACACACACACACACACCTCATTCCGGCCAATCACAATTTGCATCCTCACCTTCGTCTTCAATTTTTGTGATCATGCAATGTTTGTATTTACACAAACACTCAAAACTGTCCATTCATTGTCAATGGCATCCAATGTTTGTGTTGGGACGATGTTTGTGTTTACACAAACCCTCAAAGCTGGACATAGGAGGGGCTAGCACCCCTCAAAAAACATGAGTACTTTTTCCACCACTGCTTGAGTGTGTGTGGGATGTGGGATGGTGGATTTATCCTGTGTGCATCGGTTAGCTTGTGTCGCCACACCCAGCTCAGTCTAATTACATCAGGCCAGGCGTGAATGCATAAATCAGACCATCATCACCTACCCTACAATTACAAATGCCAATATAATATCTCATGGTTCCACATAATCACTTACAAAAGTAATGCTCTGCAACAGTATTTTTGCCTGGTATTTTACTAGAACAAGAATTTTATGCTGAGCAGTCATTCGGGACCCAAAAGTAGGTCAGGAGATGTGACTGGATAGCAGACAAAGATCTTTAACAGAGGAATGTTGCCGTCGGGCAGAAACATCTTATCTCCATATTCAAACTTTTTGTGCTTTTTGGTAATTTAACGCCCTACTTGATCATACGACAACGTCACGCAAAAGCATCAAACGTAGCAGATCTACAAGCTGATACTTTTGCTGCTTTTGAATTTGAATCCTGAAAGTAACAGTTTTGGACCCAACCTGACGAGATCTGCTACTTTCCAAATTCTGTATCATTTCAGAGTCCTGAAAGCATGGGCAGTGCCAAATGTGGGCCTAGTGTGAAACCTTAACAAAAATCACACCTGTGTGAACTGAGCGTTGCAACTATACGTACTGTACTGTACTCCTGGCCTCTGTGTGTGTGTTTGTGTGAGACACTGCTCAACAGTGCCATCGAGTTGTATTGCCGAGGTGTTTCAGCTGTCCGTGCTCGGGCACAGAGACAGACACACATACACAGGGACACACACATCTGCGTATTGGAGCGGAGGCACCACTCCAAAAAAAGAGCATGGGTTTAAGTAGCCTTGTCCTCAGGCAGAGTCTACCTTAGTGTGCTGCACACCGCTTCACATTGTGAAGCCAGACACACTTTACTTTCATAGGGATAACCGTTTGTCTGGGGGCGGGGGGAAATGTTCACCAAAAGAACAAAATAAATATATAATGGTTCAGAGTAGAACAGTGAACATGACATGATTCCAAAAAATGAAAACATAATTCAGGCTGGTGTGCTCGTCAGTGTGTACATCAGTCAGAATATTAAGTGTCAACCGTATGCCTGAAATGCAAGGTGGCCCAATCTGTCAGTTTAGCACAGCCTGAATGCTAGCAGTGACACTGCCAAATAGAGCTGTCTGGAGATGTGTGGTTAACCGTAGACACTAGTAAAAATAGATGTAAACAATGCAACATTATCGCCATTGCTGGAAAAATGGAATTCAAAGTTGCAAACCAACATTTGATGACTCCAGAACAGTCTTGTTAACACCCTAGGCGGCATAAACAGAGTTCTCCGTCCTATAAAATAGTAACGCTCGGCGCTCAGGACGGAGATTAATAAAAGGACGGAACTTTATTGATATCAAAACCGAGCGCATCGATCCACAGGCTGGGAGCGCCTGTTGGGCAACATTCAATGTCTTTTTAAATGTTTGTCCATGTTTGGTTTTAGTTTTTAGCTTGTGTTTTTAAATAGGCTCTATGTTTTATGTTGCACTGCCAATAACTGAGGGGAAACGATATTTCATGTTCTTTTGTATGCAAGTACATAGGAAAATGACAAATAAAATTATTCTGATTCTGATGTCATTTCCGGTTGGGACGTCATCCAAAATGTTCGCCCTCATTTTAGCGGAGGAGATCGAAAATCTTAAAATGTTAATAACTCTTGATCTAAATCAATCCGTCCAATTCTTATCAAAGATTATGTTTTCGCGGTCCCTTCGCTAGTCGCGTTAGAATTAACCATACCTCCTGTTGTTGTCGATCGCCTCGGGGGTGTTTTGGCTACATCTAGCTACTTCAGCAACGCCTGGTGCGTCGCTAAATGTGCTCCGTTGCTGCAAATCGCTGGGCGCTCTGATTTAATGGTCCTAAATGTCCCCGGGCGTTCGTGGTGTTAATAGTAACTTAATTCATAAAATTTGTCTCAATATTATTTCATGGTTAGATGCTTCCTTCTGCGGTTTCTAGTGCTGGGGAGAGAGAAAGAGATGGGAGCAAGCGCTGGAGCGACGTGCACACGCACAAGAGATAGATCAGCAAATGAACCTATAATTTAATCCGCTGATTAAATCAACGTCCATAAAAGAATCAGCTACGCCACAGAGGCGAGAGCATAGTGGAGCAACAGACTACAAAAGTAGCCGGCACTCACAAAACTAAAGAATGAGAGATAGAAAATACAACAAGACAGGGGCTCTTATAGGGGCCATGTACACAGACAATATGTTTTAATTTATTAGCACAGAGGTGCTTTGGATCATGTCCACAGTGCTTCTTAGCAAGCACACGGAGCATTCAAACCTATCAACAAGTGACATTACTGACCAGGGCTCCTATTATTTTCTCCGCCAAAAACAATAACGCTGAAATCAGCATGGATTGGACATGCATGCCAGTGAGGCATCAAATTCGGAAGCGATTAGATCAAATCGCGGAACCCCTTACTTAGTCCACTTTCTCCCAGGTGCTTCTGTGTTTAATCCTAGTAACAACAACATTACATGTATAACTCGTAGTTACTAGTAGAATTGTTTCAGTCTGTAGTTCCTTCCCCGCCACTGGATACAGCCGGGATTTTTATTTTAGACCCCAAAATTCATCCCAAAATGAACCGGAAGCAAAATCGGCTAAAGATAATTTGGCCCACCATTTTATACAAGTCATTCATATTTAATAATAGTTAATATTGTAACCGCAAGGTAGCAACAATTTAGTAATTAGCCGCTAACATCCCGGTTTTGATCAAACACCTCAATCTGAGAATGGATTCTGAGAAAAAAAGGGTTTTAAGATTACGGTTGTAATGGCAGTGGACGAGGGGGAATTTCATTGACGGACCACAGCCGAGGCGAGCATTTCCCTGCGATGGGGACCCTGCTAGACGGTGGATATTTATAAGATTTAATCAAAATTAAAAAAGTCGTAAAAAATCGTCATTGGCAGGAAAATAGTTTTAAGGCAGTTATGCTGACAGTTGGCACCGGCAAACTGTTTCTGTGGCTTCCCTGTGCAATCTGTAACAGTGTGAACGATGTCATGCCATTGTCATCTATAAGACATCGGAATGAGTCCGGATAGGCGTGTGGAACTCTATATTTGGGCAAGACTTTTGTGTGAACTGTGGTTAGCGTAGCGGAGTCATCGACCTGTGTATTTCCCTGTGATAGGTCTCTGGATGTCCCCCAGGCTGTCTTAATTCAGTGGTCCAAACTGACAGTTGTAGTTGGTGAACGAAGATACAAAATATTAGTATTTTAATTTAGAGTTCTGGCCATTTACAAGTGCAACTGTAGACTAAGCTTCAGTTCTTAAAAGGACCACTTCACCAATTTTCAACCTTTCTTCATATAATGATTTTGTCCTCAGAGGAGGGCTATGAACAGTTCAGAAACTACCAGTGACATGATTGGTAGGTTTGGTCATTTGGGCGTTAGCCCCTCCAGCGTCGTTTTTTCCCGTCATGTGGCAGCCAAGTCTATGGACTTTTAAAGTTTGTTTAGAGCACTTTAAACAGAAGACAGCCTAGTCTATGGACTTTCAAAGTTAGTTTAGAGCACTTTAAACAGAAGACAGCCAAGTCTATGGACTTTCTAATGTTTGTTTAGAGAAGACATTTCACTTGCATTGATAATAAATCGCACTTGTGTGAAGTGAGGGACACCTGGTAAAGTGCTCTAAACAAAGTCGCTAGACTTGCCTGCCATATGACGTAATTTAGTAAGTTGGAAGGCCTCAAAAATCACACCCAGTGTGAAGTGAGTGGTGCCTTTGATGAGTTGATCCGCCGCACCCACAATCAAGTACATGACGTCATAGTCATTTATCTTGCCATTGACTTGAATGGGAATTGGGGGCGGAATCTTTTGACCCACTGTTTGGGAAACAGTGCTGTACAGTAATGCCTGTGGCCTTTCAGGTAGGCGGGGGTCCGTTGACATATCGTAGCGTCCAGTGGAAGCTGGGTGGTAGTCTGTTAGCGCGGTGGCAGTCGGGCTGCAGCAGGGCCCACAGCGGACAGGCCAGGAGAGCTAGCGCTAGCGCTGCGGCTAGCAAGAGGTAGAGCGCTGGGGGGCGGGGCCACCAGGGAGCAATGGAACCTTTGGAAATCCTCCTATGGATGGATTTCAAATAAAGATATTTTAAATGATTGTATACATTTTAAACGCAACAAACAAACAAAAAAGAAATCGCATGAATAAAAAATATTAATAATTAAGAAGTAGTGAAAATCTACAAGCTCGTAATGGGGCACAAAGCTTGTAGATCTGCTAATGTCACTAGTTTGGGTCCCGGGCAAACGTCTCGACCAGAAAAGCTTGGGAACCGTTAGGGCCGATTCATACTCATATTTTACCGCTGTAGTGCCAAAATTATTTCGGCTCGTCAGAAATTTTAAGTAGCACCGAAGAGCCGACTTTAGGACCTAAGGACATATCCATCTCACCGCAACGTTTGCACGCTGCCGCACTAAGAAACATGTGAGGTATAGACAGACATGAAGCAAACATAGATTATAATACTATTATAATTATCCCAGGGTGACATTATTGAAATAGTTTTCTTACAGTTGTTGCTTTGGTAGTTCAGGAACTTTGACCTCTTCAAGACCAGGGTGCTCCTCCGACTGAAAAGAGACGAAACAATTATGAATCTTCTCTGCTCTGAGAAATCATTATTTTTACACTGTTTATATACATTCTGTTAACCCATTTAAACTGGGAAAGCATCAGTGCCATTTTAGATTTATTCGCATATTTGAAAATAGCAGATCTACTGTACAAGCTCATAGCGTGTTACTAAGAGCTTGTAGTTCTGCTATTTTTGATTTGTTTGTTTGACACATTTTCTTTGCTTCTGGAGGGGTTCCTGGAACAAGCTATTTTGAGATGGCGGTCCGCTGACAAATACGTATAATTTTGGGGGTCCTTGACATGACATTTAAGCACTGTTGATATTATAGCAGCATAAGTTTATCTAAGCTCATCTCGCTCAAGAATCGCCTAAGGGTGGCGCCATTTCCATGGTGCCAACACAGAATAAATCCATATACTCACGAAACAATACTGATTGGGTCGTGCAGCTGTCTGTCACGACTGTGGCTGCAAGCTCCGCCCAGAGCCTATAAAGCAGCGCACAGCCGGAAGACGTCATTCCTGCCTTTT
Organism: Protomyctophum parallelum; assembly: GCF_964188405.1. Lineage (NCBI taxonomy): Eukaryota > Metazoa > Chordata > Actinopteri > Myctophiformes > Myctophidae > Protomyctophum > Protomyctophum parallelum. Next base: position 33,787,806 of record NC_139706.1, read on the forward strand.
TCTGCGCTAACACAGATGTATTTTCTAAGACTACCACTTCCATAACTCCGTTGAGACTATTATTCCCCCTGGACGAGTGCTTCACTTGTACCCTGGAATTCGCGGTGGAAACCCGGTGGTCTTACACTCACGAACACAGAAAAAGAAACTAGGTAAGTTTCTAGGACTTTTTCAAGCAGTGCCGAGAGGCCTCTTGAACATAGCTCTATTAGCGTTGACAAACGCTAGCTTAGCTCTTCGCTTAGCCTAACCAGCGTCGGAAGACCTCACGTTAGCCGCGAAGCTTTGCCTGGCCCTTGGACAAGAGCCAGCCGACAATGGACGAGACAGCCGCTCGTCGGAAAGAAGCGATCCGCGGACGTCAACCTGCGCTGCTCTGCTACGGTGAGTTGTTAAGCCTCCGTTTTGCAACCCCAGCTTGTTAGCTCTGTTTTCCCTTGTTTTCTCTGCTGCTAAAGCCTCGAAAACTGTTAGGGACCCTACTAGCTACCACGCAGTTTTACAGACTCCCTCAGCCCGCGCTGAACCACGCTCTTTCTCACTACGTTGTGTCGCAAGACCCCGTCGGCTCGGAAGCCCCCGCTCCACGCGATCACAGGCTTCCATACGGCCTCACGGCCCACGGCTAGATTGGTAGAAGACCCTAGCTACTAGCTAGCTGCTTTTAGCAGCCTTTCTAGCTACCTCTAGCCTCCTCTAGCGGCTACTCCTGTTGCTACTCCTGTTGCCTCTAGCTACTGTTTGTATTATGTTTATTATATATATATTTTATATATGTATATATATATTTCTAGCTGCGTCTACACTGCGCTTGACCTACAAGACTCTTCCATGTGTCGGAAGACCCTGGTTAGTTTTCTAGCCTTTACTACACCTCAGTGGACAGTTGGAAAACTAAACTAGGCAACATGGCTACTGGCGGTGACGCTACACAGCACAACCAGACCCAGGAGGACCCTCAGTGGGTATGTTTCAGTCGCAACTTCAACAGAACCCTGGCAACAGACAACCCGCATAAGCAGCAAGCTGCAACGCTGTTTCGCTTGCTACCGGTGTTTCTAGCTAATCCTCTGCCGCTAGGCGTTGATTTTAGCGTCACCAACAACAAGCAACCACCGTAGCCGGGTTACGACGCTAGCTTGCTATCCAGCCGCAGCTTCGCTAGCCTTCCTAGGTTAGCTAGCTCCCGCTAACGCAGCTATAGCCTTTTAGCTCCGCTAGACACTAGCTAGTTTCCAGCCGTCAGGCGTTGACTACAGCTTCTCTAGCTTCCTTTTGGCACGGTTGTTTTTGCTATCGAAGGCCACGGGCCTGCTCTACGCAACCCGCACTACCCAACGAACCGCCGCATCGCTCTGTGTCGTCAGACCTAAACAGCCCCAGCCCGACGGCCGCGCTACGCGAGCCCCAGGCTTTGCGGCCTTCCCGTAGTCCGGCGCCTTTCTTTCACGCAACTAAACAGCCTCTCTGGCCACCACAGTTTCACAACGTGGTCCTCTCTGTTTAGACAGCTGATTTTCAGTGGAGCACCACGAGTCCTACTCTTCTACTCCACCACCTTCTTCTTTTATAATTTTATATTATAACTTAAAGGAGAAGTGCTTCTACAATGTCTTGAACTGCTGGTTCCTTCTTTAAGCTACAACTGTGCTTGACCTACTAGACTCTTCCCTGTGTCGGAAGACCCTGGTTAGTTTTCTAGCCTTATTACACCTCAGTGTACAGTTGGAAAACTACACTAGGCAACATGGCTACTGGCGGTGACGCTACACAGCACAACCAGACCCAGGAGGACCTTCAGCAGGGGTGACAACAGCCCTCCCGGGTTCCCGAGGAGGAACGCCACCGGGAATTTTCTCATGCAAATGCAGCAACCTGCTGTCCCCTGAGGACAGTCACTCTCGCTGCATGGTTTGCCTGGGTCTAGAGCATGCTCGCCAGGCTCTCGAGACCTCTGGTCTCTACCCCTGCTGCTTCTGCTTCGCAGACGGGGAGAAAAGCTGACGCATCTCACGCGTCAAGAGTCACCAAGACAGGTCCCTGGTCGACACCTCCGAGCCCGGCTGTCCCGACCAGCCCCAAACCTCGAGGCCTAGGCCCACCACCTCGTCCTCTCTCTCCAGACCCCTCAACCTTGACGCGTCTCAGAGACACCATGACGAGTCCTCCCTGGGCTCCTCCCCTGCCAGGAAGGCGGCTCGGACCGCCAACAACAAGCTCCACACGCTCTTCACCACACTGGTAAACAGGCCTGTGGAGCCAGACCCAAGACATCAGCCAGGCCTCGCCGGCTGGCTCTGGGTGCTGCTCTCCCTCCAGCGGGATCTCATCGGCCCACCGACGAGGCTCCCCCGAGCCGGGTGGTTGCGACAACGAGATGTCGGATGCAGTCCTAGGCCTTCACCGACAACTACCGCTGCTACTACTTCACGCAGCGGCCAAAGGCACGAGTCTCACTCGACGTGGTTCCCCAGCGACCCTCGACTACCGACTGCTTCCCTCAACATTACAGGTATGTACATTGTGAAGCTAGGGTTGTTTAGCTGTTTAGCTAACCTTTTCGAGGTCGGGAGTAGCAACCTCGTTGGATGGCCGATGCCACCCTAGCATGCTTAGCATTCTAGATAGGCTGCTTTTCAAGGTGGACGACGGGCAGCAAGCTCCTCCAAGAGCTCCCTCCGCACGCCAACCCCAACACACCAGCGGTGGTAGGGGTGGCCGCTCTGGCTCCAAGCCCCACCAGGAGAGGGCAGGAGGCCAGCTGGCACCGTCCGGTGCCTCGGCCGACACCCCCAACCGTGACAGACGCCCGGCTGGGCGTGGCCACGGCCGCCCGCCCCATGGCCCCAGACGAGGCCAGGGCAGAGGCCGTGGGGAGCCACAGAGCAAGTGACACCGTCCCCATCCCAGGGGAGATGAGACCAGACGTCTCCCCTCCCCCCCCAGAGCCTGGATTCGAGTGTTCTTCTCACACTCAGACCGCCCAGGAAGAGGCGGGGGCTCACGATGCGGAGCATCACCACGGGTGCAGCCGATCATCGACATGTTGTTGTTTCCAATGTTGTACCTGTTTTATTTCCTGTAATGAAGGCCTTCACGCCATTAAAACAAAAACAACGACAACAACATCGGGGGGACATGAACCCACTGCCAGGAGTAGCCCCCGGGCTCTCCGACAGTGGGGCGGGACCTTGGCCTTGTGGCGGGCCTAAACGCCACTGGCAGGACGGGTCATGCCGAAATTTTCTCTGGTCCACCAGGGGGCGCCAGCCCTGCGCGACGACGCGCTCCCCTGGCGATGGAGAACCCCCTTGCGCGTCGCCTGACACAGTGGGAACTGTGCGGAGCGTCTCCTTGGGTTCTCCGCACCATAGCGAGAGGTTACAGGCTCCAGTTCGCTATGAGACCCCCTGCATTCGGAGAAGTCCTCTACTCCGATGCACGCGGTGAGGCGGGTCAGGTTCTCCAGCAGGAGATCAACTCTGCTGGAGAAGAAGGCTGTCAGAGAGGTACCCCTGAGCCAGAGTCGCAGCGGGTCTTACTCACGCTACTTCCTGGTCAAGAAGAAGGGGGGGGGGGGGGCTACGTCCAATCATGGACCTACGAGCTCTCAATCGGTACCTCAAGTCCTTCCGCTTCAAGATGCTGACAGCCAAGTCTCTTGTGCGCTCTATACGCCTGAACGACTGGTTCACATCTATAGACCTGAAAGACGCCTACTTTCACATCCCTATCTACCCACCTCACAGGAAGTTCCTGAGGTTCGGTTTCAAGGGGAAGGTGTACGAGTACACGGTTCTCCCCTCTGGGATGTCCCTGAGCCCCAGGGTGTTCGTCAACCGTGCACCGAGACGGCTCTGGCCCCTCTGCGGCGACGAGGTCTACGTGTAGCAAGCTACATCGACGACTGGCTTCTGAGTGCGGGCTCGCCACAGGAGGCACTGTGGAACACCACTCGGGTGGTGTCCCATATGTCCTCCCTAGGGTTCACCATAAATCACGAGAAGAGTGTTATGGTGCCCGCCCAGTCGATCAACTTCATAGGCATAGCACTGGATTCAGTCTCCTTCACGGCTCGGTTGAGCCCGGAGAGGATCGACGCCTTCTTGAAGTGCGTGGCCCTGTTCCAGAGAGGACACAGACTGCCACTCAGGATCTGCCTACGTATGGCGGGACTGATGGCATCGGCCATCTCTCCGGTGCGGTTGGGCAGACTCCACATGAGACCCTTTCAGCGCTGTTTGAGGTCTCTACGGGTGCCCACCAGATTCCTCTCGCGGCGAGTGACAATCCCTGGGGAATGCACGCTCGCCCTGAGATGGTGGTCGGACAGACGGATCCTGACGGAGGGAGTCCCCCTTGGTCTACCGTTGACCAGGAAGGTCGTCACTACGGACGCGAGCCTGAGTGGGTGGGTGGCCACCCACGAAGGCAGGTCAGCCAGAGGGATATGGGATGGAACCTTGAGGTCCGCCCACATCAATTATCTGGAACTCCTAGCGGTCTTCCTCGCGCTGCAAGCGTTCGAGCCGCTCATACGGGGTTGTCATGTCCTCGTCCGTACCGACAACACGACAACGATGTGCTACATCAACAGGCAGGGTGGACTGAGGTCCCTACGCCTGCACACGTTGGCATACAGGCTTTCGACTTGGTGCGACAGACGTCTTCTGTCACTGACAGCCTGCCACGTCCCGGGACTTCTGAACGCGGGTGCAGACCTGTTGTCCAGAGGTCCCCTCCGTTACAGCAACTGGTCCCTACACCCGGGTGTAGTGGAACAGATCTGGGACAGGTTCGGGACACCGGTGGCAGACCTGTTCGCTGCAGGCGGGAACGAGGAGTGTCCACTCTTCTTCTCCCTGACTGCTCCCATTGGGACTGGACGCGATGGCACATCGGTGGCCTCAGGGCCTACTCTATGCTTTTCCTCCACTGGAGTTGATTCCCTTCACCTTAGCCAGGGTGAGGGTTCAGGGCTCGAGCGTGCTCCTAGTGGCGCCAGCCCGAGGATCCTGGAGGCAGGACATCTGTCCCCTCCTCTACGACCGGCCCTGGCAGCTCCCTCTATGGAGGGATCTGCTTACCCAGGCGGGTCACGAGTTATTCCACCCGCGCCCGCAGGACCTAGATCTCTGGGTATGGCCGGTGAAGGGTCGACCCTAGTAGCCACGGGCTTGCCCCCTAGAGTCATTGGGACGATTTTGGGAGCCAGGGCCCCTTCAACTAGACAGCGGTACAACACGGCTTGAAACGTGTTTGTGCGCTGGTGTGCTGCGAGGCCGGAACGGGTGGTTCCTTTTCAAGCCTCGGTGGTTCTTATCCTAACCTTCCTGCAGGAATTGTTGGATAGAAACTTGGGGAACTCCTCGGTCAAACTCAACCTGGCGGCCGTTCGGCCTACCATGTGGGTATGGACAACAGACCAATAAGTGAGAACTTATTGATTCGTCAGTTCATGAGGGGTGTCAAGCGTGCTCGGCCGGAATCTAGATCCTTAGCTTGGTGCTACACGCTCTGTCAAGAGCCCCCTTCGAACCACTGGACACAGTGGGTTTGAAGTTTCTCTCACTAAAGACCGCCCTGCTGGTCGCCTTGGCTACAGCGAAGCGATCTAGTGACATGCATGCGCTCTCAGTGAGCTCAAGCTGCATGAGGTTCAGTGGGAACGATAACAGGGTTTTCGCTCAGGCCGAACCTGTCGTTCCTGCCTAAGAATTTTCCTTCCGGATGTGCTCCGGTAGATTTGGCGGCTTTCCACCCGCCCCGTTCGCATCGGCGGAGGACGAGAGACTGAACAGTCTCTGTCCTGTCAGGGCACTGAAACTGTATGTGAACAGGACTGCTGCCTTTAAGGCCCGCTGACACGCCCCTCGGGGGCTAATAAAGGCTATCAAACATTGCTATCATGATTGTGACGTCAGGCTGTGACAAGCTTTCTCCATCGACTTCTATGCGGGCTCGCCGGGCTTGGTGGCCGTAGTAGCATAGCAACTTATGCTACTATTTTGGTGTCACATTTAGAGTCATATTTCCTATAAATGTAATTGAAAAAAAATATTTTTTCGCTCTAAAATATTCGTTACAATGACATTGAGTTGACGTGTAAGTTTGAGGGTAAATATTCGCATATTCGCAATTTCGTGTGACGAGTTCCAGAGAGCTGGGATGCAGCTCTCTGTAACCCCGCTAACATGGCCTCAAATTCAGCCTTGTGCAGAGCCCTCTTCACAGGTTCACTGCCTGTCTATAGCAGCATTGCACCGGGCTAAAATGCATATCAGTCTTCAAATATCTTATGTACCACAGCATTGTTCAAGTGAACTGTGTGTTTATGCTTGTTCATTGTAATAATCAATATCGCTATGATGATTTATCGCCGCGTCACTCGAGTGACGAGTCCCGTCCCGTGGCCGGGCCATCCAGCCGTGGATGGCCCGGCCGTGGCGCCGTCATATAGTGCATCTACCCGGGGCAGTGGGGCACTGCTCCCGGCTCAAGTAACCTGACCGCGCTCTCTCTCTCTCTCTCTCTCTCTCTCTCTCACACACACACACACACACACACACACACACACACACACACACACACACACACACACACACACACACACACACACTCACACTCGCTCTCTCACACACACCGATATGGGGGGGGCAGTCTGTCTCTCTCTCTCTCTCTCTCTCTCTCTCTCACACACACACACACACACACACACACACACACACACACACACACACACACACACACACACACACAAAGCAGTAAAACATCGCATTTATCAACTTTTCGCTGCGCGCCTCACAAGGCTATTGGATTTATTTGTGCTTCGTCTTTGCACAATGCACGTATAGGCATACATTGTGTAAGTAAGAGCTGATCTACAGGCTGACAATGTGCCCCACATAATAGCGTATTCTTGGGACTGCGTGTGTGTGTGTGTGTGTGTGTGTGTGTGTGTGTGTGTGTGTGTGCGTGCGTGGGCTGACGGCATTGCGTCCTCTCTCCACTGTCTTTCTGTGAGTCCCCGATGCACTATATAATTTGAAAATGATCAGTGATCATGATCAACTCGGGACGGTTGGATCTTTGAACACTCACAGACCAGGGGGATCATCAATTATCACTGCATGCTGCAGCCTGCTCCACGTTTTTTGGGGGGGATTTCGGAGCTGCAAAATGCAAGAAATAACGCACTCTATGTGCAAACTCCTCGGTGCGCCTTGGATATGAGCGCCTTGGAGTTGGAGCGCAATGGAAATGAGCATGCTCAGAAAGACCAGAATGAATTTACATCCGAAGCAGTGTATACATGAGTCCAATTTTCTTTCAATCGCAATGAACATCTGAGTAATCCGGCCAGTGACATCGGAATGGTTTTTAGATCGCATCGAGCGTTTTCATTCGGATGTAAGTTTTTGTAGGTGTTTACATAACAACGTTTAATAGGATTGAACTTCTATTCGGAATGAAAAGGGGATTTAACTGCTCATGTAAACGTAGCCACTGACACGTTCAGCGGAGTGACTGCGGTCTCTGTGCCGTCTGTGAAGACAGCCATGAGCCATGAGCCCCAGAGGGGCAGCAACACCGCCGGGTAATCTACACTGACTGACTCGAGACTTGAGAAAATGACGTCCAAACGTCGTTCTGTGTATAGGCTAATTCATTGGTAAAAGAGAGAGAGAGAGAGAGAGAGAGAGAGAGAGAGAGAGAGAGAGTGTGTGTGTGTGTGTGTGTGTGTGTGTGTGTGTGTGAGTGAGAGAGAGAGAGAGAGAGAGAGAGGGGGAGAAGAGGGCTCAGGTTAGCCCGGCGCTGTGGACAGGCAGTGGTAACCTGTGAAGCTCCGCACCACGGAGCCCTGTTCAGCACTTGTGTGTTTGAGGCCATGTCAGCGGGGGGAGGACGGAGAAAATTACGATTATGCAACAGTACACAGTAAAACTTACACGTCAACTCAATGTCATTGTAACGAGGATTTTCGAGCGAAAAAATATTTTTTTTTCAATTTTATTCATAGCAAAAATGACCTAAATGTACCGTCAAAAACGCTAGCCTGAGCTAGCTAGCAGCCACTTGTTGCTAGCGCGGCGCGCCGTAGCCCTGTCTCAAACAATTTCAAACTGTTTTCAGTCAGACCACGTGATGTGCTGTACCACCCATATTAATTTCGGGGCGTGTCAGCGGACCTTTTAGGAAGGGCAGTCAGTTGTTTGTTGCATGGGACCCTCAGAGAAGAGGGACTCCCATAACCGAGGTGAGACTTTCACAATGGGTTGTGGAAGCCATACAGTTGACTTATGCCGAAAGAGGAGCACAACCCCCGGAGGGTTTGCGGGCTCACTCTACGAGGGGCATGTCTGCATCCTGGGCCCTTGCAAAGGGAGCCTCACTTCAGGATGTGTGTACGGCGGCGAGTTGGTCGTCCCCTTCGACTTTCGCCACGTACTACAACTTGGACGTGGCATCTTTTGGAATTGCTCACGCCGTTCCGGGAGCTGCCGCTATGTGATGGGACAGTTGGGAACAACGGTCACACACGCGCACTTCAGGAGATAGATCCTAGGGCATATAAGATGGGGTACCATCAGCCCGCGTCTGAGTGCTTAGACAGTCTACGCTGGCTAGCTCCTTGGATAGGTTCTTGTCTACTGGGCCTGTGGTCCAGATAGCCTCCTTGCCTTTCCTTCTCCCCACGGGCAGGGGACTGCTGGGGGAGGGATCCCGGGTCGGGCCTCCTTTTCAACTGGTGGTAGTGATACGGGGGGTTTATGTACACCCTTAGGCGATTCTTGAGCGAGATGAGCTTAGATAAACTCTGGGTTACTTTAGTAACCTCAGTTTATCAAGCGAATCGAGCGAGAGAATCGCCCTTACTACCCTTCTTGCTTAGAAAGAGCACAGAAAAAGGACTGGTTGATAGGAATGACGTCTTCCGGCTGTGCGCTGCTTTATAGGCTCTGGGCGGAGCTTGCAGCCACAGTCGTGACAGACAGCTGCACGACCCAATCAGTATTGTTTCGTGAGTATATGGATTTATTCTGTGTTGGCACCATGGAAATGGCGCCACCCTTAGGCGATTCTCTCGCTCGATTCGCTTGATAAACTGAGGTTACTAAAGTAACCCAGAGTTTTTCATGAAACAGTTTCACATCCAACTACACTAAACGACGCAGATAGAACAGTTTCACATCCAACTACACTAAACAACGCAGATAGAACAGTTTCACATCCAACTACACTAAACAACGCATATAGAACAGTTTCACATCCAACTACACTAAACAACGCAGATAGAACAGTTTCACATCCAACTACACTAAACAACGCATATAGAACAGTTTCACATCCAACTACACTAAACAACGCAGATAGAACAGTTTCACATCCAACTACACTAAACAACGCATATAGAACAGTTTCACATCCAACTACACTAAACAACGCATATAGAACAGTTTCACATCCAACTACACTAACCAAAGCAGACCCTTCTGGAGTTGGGAGTCAGCATACTGGAGGGTCTCTCACCACCCCAGTGCTCCATCTTACTACACATTTTGCACAATATAGCTCAGTGCTCTCAGTCTGCCGATAACCTGAGCTGCTTTGCGCACCGTTAACTCATTTACCTCGCCTTGCCAGGCTTTTTCCAAATTTGCAAGTAGTCACAGAATATTCACTACGACCGCCCCCAGACCACGTTTATAATGAGAGCCCGTTTATACAAAATCTGCTTGTATTTTTTATTTTTTTTAATTTATATTTTTTTGTCCCACGATTTTGTAACCCATTTTTCACCCCTGTGTCAATCATCCTGTGATGTGATCCTGGGCTCTACACACCCTCCGCCAACCTGGGGAGAGCAACGGACTTAACTCATACTTCCTTCATGCTTGAGTGTCCAAGTTGCTCCTTTACACCTGACAGGGGGGAGTTCCCCTGGTTGGACGTAGCGCGTGGAAGGAGCACGTTATTCCAACCAGTTCCTTTCCCCTCCATCAGGCGTCCCGGCTGAAAAGAAAAAAAAAATCTGCTTGTAAATCCATTCATGTGTTCAAAAGTTGGAGCCCATTGAAAATGCACTGGTGGTCGCGGCAGAAGTGGAATGATCAAGGACGAGAAATATGAGGAAGAGAGTTTTTATTTGCCGCTTTCTTTCGTTTGATTGATTTTAGCTATTTTTGACAGGGGGGCGGGGGCATTAATTCGAACTAGTGGCTAAATATGTCTTTTTCTTTACAACATTTTACGGCCAATTCTTTATTGTTATTTATTATCAATTCAAATTCATTTTATTTGTATAGCACATTTAAAAACGACTCTCATCGTACCAAAGTGCTTCACAGGTCAGAGAAAACAATACGATACAGTGCAATACAATACACCAGTGAAACAATAATAAATAAATAATAAAACAATGCATAGTTAGTAGACAAGAGAGACGTTAAGAGCAGTTTAAAAGCAGTACGGCAAACATATCCTATGTATAAAAGTGCAAGAGCATCAGGGGGAGCTTGTGAGTAAAGGAAAGTTTTGAGCCTAGACTTAAAACTAGTTTAGTTCTGCTAGTCCTCAGGAAATTACATCCATCCACAAAATATCATGGGATCTATTGAATGTGAAGGGGGAGGTGACAAACTGACATATTGAGCCAATGACATATCGCATGGCACACAGTATAGTACCCCCCTTCACATTCAATAGATCCCGTGATCTTTTGTGGCCAAATGTAATTTCCTGGGGTCTATAGTAGGACTATAGTAAATAGCAATAAAGAAATCACCGTAAGAATTTGTAAAAAGAAATACATATTTAGCCACTTGTTCGAATGCCCCCGCCCCCCTGTTAAAATTAGCTAAAATCGCAAAAGAACAAAAGAAAGCAGCACATGAAAAAGACTCATCTTTTACCTTCTCTAATAACAACCTAAAACATGAACCTTGGTTGAAAAAAACTAAAGTTGTCCTTTATTGGGTTAAAAACATAACTCATCCACACACGCACACAACATTTGTTATTGTGGCCTATATTTATAATTGTATAATTATAAAGTAATTGCATGATGATATTTCTGGCTCATGTGCTGATTTATTGGTGTGGCTTTCATGTTCTCATTCAGCCTAGTGGATTTTGTGGAAATGCTATCATCATCTGAGGTTAGAAGAGAACCAGAGCTAATAGGCTAGGCAGGCTGGACAAGAACTGCTACTTGGGAAATACACACAATGAAAGTAGGGTTGCCAATGCCAACCATTCGCCGTTAAATACGGAATCGTCCCTTATTTGGAAACTAAAAGATGTGTTCCTTATTGAGCTGATAAGGGACAGACCGTTAGTTATTTTCTTTGGGGCTAGCTAACTAGATTTGTGTTTTTCAACTGTTTCAACTTGTAAACGTCCTTGAATCTTAAAGGAATGGAGATTACCTGGAACTGTTAGCTGGCCTTTGTACAAAATGTTCTCTTTTATCAAGGCAAACAATATAAGAAAAAATATATCTTTCTCCAATGTTTGTTTATTATTTCTTTCCCTCTCAATGGAACAGGTTATATGCACTCCACAAAGGGTTTCAAATGGTTCTTTAGAAAATAAACCTGCTTATTTTATAACCAACCATTTGCTTATATATTATATATAGCTCCGTTTGGTTGGGACTCAAATCATAGTTTTTCTTCATCTCCTCAATTAACTTGCCATTGCCATAATTATAAAATATAATAATTGTTGGCATGGTGAAACAGCGACAAACTAGAAATGCACAATTCTGGGGAAATTACAAGTGTGGTTGCACCGACAATATCAAGCTTTAAGTCTTGCATAAGTACAGTATGATGATGATGATGTATTGACCCACATGACATCACAGGCACTGAAGAACACAGGCAAAATAGAATAGCCAAAATTAAGTTTATACGGAATGACTAAATAAAAATCACTCCTAAGTGAGGGGCGCTCTTATTATCATACATCCTCTCATTTCAGCAAATCACAATTTGCGTCCTCACTTTTGTCTTCAATTGTTTCAAATACTCAAAACTGGGCATAAGAGGGGCTAAATAATCTCATAACAATATATTTCAATCCACACACGCACACACACACACACACACATACACAATGTCCCCGGCATGCAGTGCCACTGCCAACACAATCTCTGTTTCTGTCTCTCTCTCTCTCTCTCTCTCTGTCTCTCGATGTCCTCGCTGCAATTACCGTACACATTACAACCACACGTAATATCTCCCTGCTCTCAGAGACTCCACGCCTCACTCTCACGCGACTCTCTTTAGCTGAAAATTAAACCCCTGGCACGGTGAAATTAAACACAGCACAGATTTGAAATGGAAATGGTCTCTCTGCGCTGTGAGAGGATTTCTATCACTCTGCTGCCTGGTAATGGAGTCATGAACAGCCCCTCCCCACTGGAGCTGAAGCACAAACAAACTTTTAGAGACTATATGATCCTGAATCTCTAAAAGCAGACATACTGTAGTCATAAGTTAACTAGCCTGCTGCTGTACTGTTGGCACTTGGCACACAGGTACTTGTGGGTGAAATAAAGGCACATTTTCAACTGGAGCCCAACAGTGTGTGAACTACTTTCAAGTCATGGTGTGGGTTTGCATGTGTGCGTTTTTGTCTCCACCAGGCCGAAGGCGTGGCAGAGACTATGTTTTGCACCCTGTCTGTCTGTCTGTCCGTCAGTCGGTCCATCCATGAACAGCTTAATCTCCACGGCACCATTGGCCTGATGGCAGCAAAACTCCCTGGATGCCAGAGCCTCTGCTCTAAATTGTTCAGATCGGCCACCAGGAGGCAGATTAAAATTATATATAATATATATATATTCTACAGAAATCACGAAAATCGGTACACAGTATCTTTATTGATTTAATTTTATTTCACAGTATGTAGAATGGGTACATAAAAAAAAAGCACAGGTCAATATAAAAATAGTATAAAAATGTGATCTAGACGGATCTGTCAGATTTTTCCTATTCCATCCAGATTGGCTTCTAAAGTTGCTCCGTTTTGAACAAAATGCCTGATACAAAACGTGATACAATGCCAAAATGTATCACGTACGCAGCCTGCGGTTCTCGAGAAATTTTGCACGTACAACTTGAACATTTTCCAATCAGCCTGATGGTGGCTCTATAACAGACACATTCGGGTTTATATACCTAAAACTGCACAGATCACCTTGAAAGACTGCATGCAGACTCCCTACAGGCCAGGGGAAAAAAACGTTTTGTCTTTTTTAGCACCAGTGATCCTCAACTCCAATGTCTACCGCACAGAGATTATAATGTTCCCAGGCAGGCCAACTGTCCAGGTGGACTTTAACGATATCAAAGCCCTGGCACAGCATGACCCGGTAAAGGCCCGGAGGAGAAGAGACACTCCCACAGTAGAGATCACACACCCCGGCCATCAATGAGCTGGATAGTGCACTGCCTCACTTGAACCCACCCAACAGCTGCAAAGAGCAGCTTGGCCACCTCAAGGAGGACTTTAACACCTCCTTAAAGGAGAATTCCACCCTAGCCATTTTTACTGAATTCTATTGATATTGTGTAGGCTATATTAAACAAACAAATATATAAATATATATTGGATGTTGTAGGCGTCACAGCCTGGTGACGCAGCTACTCCATGTCCCACAGCAGACAGACAGCTGTCGCCTGGATCTTCTCCGTCTTCACCAGGGTCTTCACTAGCAGATTTCTTCTCTTGGATACGGCATAATATTTATAAGTATTTTCTTGTTATTCGAGCATTCAGATTTTCGCCTGCTGCTCCGCCATGTTGTAAACAAGATATGCACATGCACACACTCTACAGTGGGGGAATGTGCAACAAGCCAACAACACGCGCACCAAGGCCCGCCCCCGCTCTATCACGATTGATCAAGCCACCAAAACCGAAACTAGGGTTTTTTGACCAGCACACTCTATAGTAAGGCGTATTAGCATTGGTGATACAGTATCTGAATTAAGTGAAATCACAGATTTAATATTCCTTTAAAAAAAGCATAATTTCATTCAGTCTTGGTGGTCTGCTACATGTGATGGGAGCTTTTCTGCTCTTGTCAAATGAGCTACCTCAGACCACGCTGTGCTCTGATTGGCTAGAAGCTAAAAGCCAGAAACCAGTTTTTAGAAGCTGTGTCAAATATACGTTTTCACGAACTTGCGATGCGATAGCGAACAAATCATCAAAAAGACCCGCTAAACGCCCACATTTTGTTGAAATGCCTTTTTCCACAAAGGAGCACTCTTTTTCTTCACTGGCCATATAGAACTGGTTACTCCAGCCAAAAATGTAGATTTAAGAATTTGTTTTGCACGGTGGCACAGTTGTTAGTGCTGTTGCCTCACAGCTAGAAGGTCCTGGGTTCGATTCCCGCTCGGGCGCTGTGGGTGTGTTTCCTCATCCGCGTCATCAGTGCCCATACCCGAAGGCGGGGTTGGCGAAAGGGCCTTTCTGTGTGGAGTTTGCATGTTCTCCCCTAGGGTAGGTACCCTCACAAAAACATGCAGTAATCCTGGTCTCTAAACTGCCTCCCCCTGGCCAGCCGGGGCGCTGATGGAGGGGAAAGGAACTGGTTGGAATAACGTGTTCCTTCCACGCGCGTCCAACCAGGGAAACTCCCCCCTGTCAGGTGTAAAGGAGCAACTTGGACAATCAAGCATGAAGGAAGCATGAGTTAAGTCCGTTGCTCTCCCCAGGTTGGCGGAGGGTGTGTAGAGCCCAGGATCACATCAGATGATTGACACAGGAGTGAAAAATGGGTTACAAAATTGTGGGATAAAAAATATATAAAAAAAAAAGAAAAAAAAAGTTTTGTGTCACAGGAAATGGGTCGCAGACCCGTGCCGAACGTTGCGATGGCTGCTAGAGCCGACTCTGCGCCCTTCGAGTTATGTACCATAGGTACAGTATCGTAAATTATCCCCTCCCAAAGTTTTCACATTTAGCAATTGTGAAAAGCATTTAAGAGAAATGTATGCAGATAAACGCCCGCACAAATGGGCATTGTTAGTCATGCATTGCAACTGTATTTTGTGTGATGTCAGGACAGCCTATTTTGTGTGATGTCAGGACAGCCTATATAAGATGAAGATTACTGTTTAACATGCACAGTAGTACAGAGAGCCAGTGAGACAACTTATACCAACAACTCCACCATCGCCCCAGGTTACCATCTAACACCGGGAGACGCACTATAGTGCCACCACCTGCATTGTCAACCAGTAAGCATGACCACCAGCGAGGCCAGTATTCAACAGCCTCTTGCCCATGTGGAGAGCCCATGCAGCCCAGAAACTGCAGCTTCCACAGGGGATAAGAAAGTCATTGCAACAAAAGTCTTGGGTACAGTGAAGTGGTTTAATGTCAAGAATGGATATGGCTTCATCAATAGGAATGATACCAAAGATGCCGTTTTTGTACACCAGAAGGCCATTAAAAAGAACAACCCGAGGAAGTCCCTTCGCAGTGTTGGAGATGGAGAAATTGTTGAATTTGATGTGGTCGAAGCGGAGAAGGGAGCAGAGGCTATCAATGTCACTGGCCCAGATGGTGCTCCCGTCCAAGGGAGCAAGTATGCCCCTGATATAAATCACTCTGGACACTACCGCCGCAACAGGGGCCCTCCCCGTGACCAAGTCTATATGGACAACTACCAGAGCAACGGTGAAGGTGAATCCAGCAGCAAAGGACTTGACCACACTCGTGGCCTTGACCACGAGTGTGAAGACGCTCCCGTCGAAGCAGACACCCAGCACCAGCAGCGCCCTCCTATCCTGGCGTCAAATAGACACCACGGCCGCCGGGCCATGCACACCAACCCACAACAAGGAGAGGTGACTGAGGTAGGCGAAGGTGACGAGAATCAAGGAGGTGGTCCAGACCAGGGCAACAAACCGACGAGGCAGGGCAACTACAGAGCCCAACCGCGTTACAAAAAGGGTCCCAAACCGCTGTGGGAAGGAGAGGAGGGCAAAGAGGGCCAGGGTGGCGAGGGAGGTCAGAACTACCAGGAGCAGCGCAAGTACCGCAGGCGGCCACATGCCAACGGTGGCAAGAAAGAGGCCAAGACAGGAGGAGGCGAGTCATCTGTCGAGAACACATCTGCTCTCGAGGCCCAGTAGGCCGGGGCAGAGTAGGAAGGAAGGAGCACCAGCATCCCTTTCAATGTCAGAATACGCATCCTATGTGTGGAATCCCTCTTTTAGCCATGATTTGGCTTTACACAGAACTATAAAGCTCAAATACACTGTCTCCACTTTCTGCCTGGGTCATCATATCTCGGCCACCAAAACCAGTGATTCTGCAAAATTGCACCTTAACTCCGACTGTGTACAAAATGGAACCAAATAATTTGTACACAGTCAGAGTTACAGACCTGTAAGGTCCCTGCACTTTGAGAACCACTGCCCTAACACGCCTCTGTCCCAGCCATCTACTGTAAATGTTGACTTGAAAGAACCCATCCATGGGACGACAATGGTACGAGATGGATAAGGGCATCGCTCACCACTGTCACCTTTTTTTTTTAAACAAGAAACATCAAAGATCTGAGCAATAAGAAACAGATTTAACTTTTCCCCTCAATATTTCTGTGACAGCTACAGAACATTTTGGTGTTCCCCTTAAATAGTTTCCTCAAATGTCGTTTTTCAATTTTCTTTCCTTTTTGAGGGTCGCATTCCCAGCTTTGTGTGTCTGTGTACCCCATAGCGATTATTTGATTGGCTGAGGGGCTTAAAAAGATAAAAAGTGAGAACAGAAAAGTGAGGACGCCAAAAGTAATTGCCCGGAATATGATGTATGATGACAAGAGCATCCCTCACTTCACAAGAGTGATTTTTTTTTTGACATCATGTCGCATCCAAGTCTATGGAGTTTTTATGTTTTTCTTATTCCTTCATTCCCTCGTGACGTACAAAAGCAAACAAAAAGGTGCCCCCCACTTCACATGAGTGTCGTTTTAATAATGGACATTCTAACATAAAATTTTTTCTTTCAGAACAGAGTGAAATGGAAACACTTGCCCTAGAAATCAGCCATTAAAAAATATAAAACCCCAATTGAGTAGCAAATTACTGAAGATGAATTGAACCTAGGCTCAGATATCCAATTGGAAGGGTCCATAATTAAGTTGTCCCTGAGTGCCAGACAACTGACATGTTGAACAAAGGACACAGCAAGACAAACACTGCACTATCCGCATCTGTGCTTGATAGAGGGCAAGGCTGGGGAAGCCTGAACAAAAAGCTTAGCAAAGTGAATTTGAGAGACAAGTTCGGGGCCCATGACCCATCTCTTAGAAGACAGAGTTAAGCAATTGAAAATGGGTTTGACATTCAAAATTCTAAATGCAGCCTTGCCCTCAATGCCCTCAGTAACTAAAAAACATGAGTGACACCTACAGCCACAATATTGGAGCGGGACAATCTGTTACCACCCACTTTCAAAACAAATATGGGTAAATTCTCCTTCTCCACTCCACTGCAGTTCACTTACATCTTTTAAAACAGGCCTAGAAATCCACCTTTCAGCAGGCCCAAGGGACAGGAAATGATCCTTCCCCCTTAAACAGGTGACCGACCACCCCCTTCCTTTTCCCCACTCTGTACATACAGTTTTGTTTTCTTGAAATGAAATTTAGATTTTTTTGTTATTGATGATTTTGAATTTTGTTGTTATTATTATGTCATGTCTCTGAATTGATTGCATAGGGCCTAAATGGAAACAAGACAGCACATACTTTTTTTGGGGTGCTATCCCTTTTGAACCAAGTGTTCGGCTGAATTCTCTTGCTGATTTTATATTTATGTTCAATAAACTAATTAATCAATACATTATCTTGGTAGAGGAAGCAAGACAGGAATGACCAACCACATCCACGGCGTATCCCAAGACGCACGTTTCGCAGAGGACGTCCTCTCACAGTTTGTCAGATCAGCGTATTTCAATATATGCATCCCTGGACGTCGTCTTCAATATTACGCCATACTGAAGTCAATTATGTTGAGATCCCTGATGTCATGAATTACTAACGTCATAGACTGGCATCCAAGTACTGTGAAAGTAATCTGACAACATGTAACCTTTTGCCAAATCACCATTGCATGGCAACGGTTTGCATTGTGTGTGACATCAGATCAGCCTATAGGAGACAGACAGACAGACAGACAGACAGAGAAACAGTCAGACTTGACAACAGGTGCTTCTGAGTGATCGGATCATGTATACGTCACTAAACAGATGTGTGTGGCGGCTGAGCAGTCTCTCTCGGAGGTGTCAGAGTACCCTGGTGGTGGCAGAGCACGACAATGACAAGCTGACCCCCATTACACTGAATGCCATCACCGCTGCAGGCAAAGTGGGACCGGACATTACATGTCTGGTTGCTGGGACCGACTGCACCAAGGTCGCTGAGCAGGTCAGTAAGGTCAAGGGGGTCAAGAAGATACTAGTGGCTCAACATGACTGCTACAAAGGTTTTCTACCAGAGGAATTAACCCCGTTGATTTTGGCATCTCAGAATCAGTTTGAATTCACGCACGTCTGCGCGGGAGCCTCCGCCTTTGGAAAGAATCTACTTCCCAGAGTCGCCGCCAAGCTCGACGTCGCAGCCATTTCGGACGTCACTGAAATCAAATCCCAGGACACCTTTGTCAGGACCATTTACGCTGGGAATGCCTTGGTCACGGTGAGGTCCAGTGATGCCATCAAGGTGTTCACCGTGAGGGGGACCGCCTTCCAGGCAGCACCCATGGAAGGAGGAAGCGCCGTCTCTGAACAAGTGTCTCCGCCACCTCCAGCGCGGGTGTCCCAGTGGGTGGAACAGAGCCTGACCAAGAGCGACAGACCTGAGCTCACCAGTGCAAAAATAGTGGTGTCTGGAGGTCGTGGCCTCAAGAGCAGGGACAACTTCAAGTTGCTGTACGACCTGGCTGATGAGCTGAACGCTGCAGTGGGGGCGTCCAGGGCTGCGGTAGACGCTGGCTACGTCCCCAACGACATGCAGATCGGCCAGACAGGGAAGATTGTTGCGCCTGAGCTTTACATTGCAGTTGGTATATCAGGAGCTATTCAGCATCTGTCTGGAATGAAGGACAGCAAGACAATCGTTGCCATTAACAAGGACCCAGAGGCCCCTATATTCCAAGTCGCTGACTACGGTTTGGTGGCCGATCTTTTCAAGGCTGTTCCAGAGATGATTGAGGCTTTGAAGAAGAAGTGATCACTTGATAATCAAGGTGAATCACTGGCTAATCCAAAGATTAAACAATAACTACTTACACTAACACCTGCAAATGATCTGTGAATGAAGAATCTTGACTTTCATGCATGTTGAGTTCTTTGTCTCCTTACATCTATTAATCTATTAATTAATCAATACATTGGTCATTGTAAAGTTGTTATTATTGTCTGTCTGTATGTCTACTTTGGTTGCAAACCGATTGAGAGATTCTGCTGAGCACGGAATGTGAATATGTATGATGAGAAGTACTCCCCTCACGTCATACGCATGTTTTTTTTTAGCCTATTTGCTGCTGTTTTTGATTAGTTTGTACAGGCAAAATAAATATTAGAAAAGTAACTACTTTCTGTACATAGTAATTGATTAACCGGGTACACCTTTATACTGTATTTCTCAAATGGTAATTTGTACTTTTTACTTGAGTAATTTCTTATGGGAGTACTTGAATACATTTGACTTGAATACAGATTTCCAGTATCCTAACCACCACCGTTCATCACCATATTCAATAGTAGAGACAAATTCAACACCAATAAGTGAATAACTACAGAGGTGTTTGTGTGAACAGTAATGTGGGGACAGTGGGAACTAGAGGTGTTTGTGTGAACAATAATGTGGGGACAGAATTTCAGAACACAAGGCTCATTATATGCAGCACAATGTGAGCAAAGGCCACATTGGATTCTTACCAAATTTCCGGGACATGGCACCAAATTCACCCTCCACACTACAAACATGTAAACCAAAACGAAACATTTTTTCTCCCCTGCTTTTGACCTGTACTGTACATAAATGACTCAACTACATCTTAAGCTATTGGAAAGTGGTGCAGGGAGAAAATGCATGACATTAAATTAATGAATACAAAGCCAATCTCTCTGACCCTATGCATTTATATCAACAAATTGGCAGGTTATTAGCACAATCTGCTGCTCCTAGTCTCACAGGTTTTCCTGTCACCAACAGAACGAAACCTGTGTCTGCTTGAAAGACCCTGATCATTAACCCTGTGAACTAAAGTTATGTCGTCGTCGTTGTCCCCACCCACACAAAAAAAGGTCCAGATGACAGCAAACAGTACAACTTTTGTGGCCATGAAATAGAACCAAAAGAGAAGACAGAAAAGGCTTTAAATGCCATAAAAAAATGCGATGCAACTCGTTGTGAGCTTGCATATGGATTATGGGCTATTTTTTTAAGATTTAGAAGTCTTGTGAAAAAATATAATAATCTTGAAACACAAACACAAAAGAAAAATGTGTTTGCTTACGAGTGAAATATTCTCCAACACAAGACTATAATCAAGTAAAGGTTTTTCAAATATCAAATATTTACACATGGACAGAGCGACATAGTAACTGAACCAATATACAGACAGGTAAACAAGTAGACAGACCTGGGAAAAGACACAAAAAATAAAGTTAGTCCTGAACTTTCTGAATTTATGAATTTGTTTACTGCTTGAAAGATGGATGGGACGTGTAAAAATGTATACTTTGGGAGCTTACTTCAGCAAAGAGAGAGGAATATTAGTAGCCTTCAGCCAGTGGGGGAAGTAACCAAGTAAATGTATTCTGTACTGTACTTAAGTACAGATTTTCACTAAATTTCCCAATATTTATACTTATATGCAGATGCATCTCAGAGGAACCTAATTTGTACGTTTTACTCCACTACAGTTATTTGGCAGCCAAAAAGTCAAAAGTCAACCAAAGAACAATATTCCTGTTGTACAGGATCTTTGAAGGGCTTAACAGGAGCCCTCATACAAGGTATTTTCAATTATGCATGAAACAAGGCTACAAACATCCCATAACAAACTGGTCAGGCTACTACTTGGCCTTACTCCCACAACCTTTGATAGGTTGGAATGGCTTAGTGTTAATGACAGAGTACAGCAACTTTCACGTAAGTACAGTAACAGGAGTGGCTCTAGCATTCAGCAGTCTTTTCACGTCATCTCTGTATAAGAGATAACAACAAGTCCTTTCCAGAATGTTTACATTTCAAACCCGTTCTTGACCTTAAAAGCAACCGACACAAATTGAACGACTTCTTTCTTTTGTATTGCACTCCTAAAAATGGGATTCTTGGGACAATTCAGTTCATACAAAGGTAGTACTGAAGTGTACTGAGCACACCGTGTAAGAACAACAACCTGAAAACAAGGTGGTTTAAAAGGTCATAATCGTTTTCCACAAAACAAAACAAAGGCTGGTGTATGTGCGTGCGTGTGTGGTGTTGGTGTGTGTGTGTGCGTGCGTGTGTGTGTGAGAGAGTGTGTGTGTGTGTGTGCATGTGTGTCAGTGAATTCTAATGTTTATGTGTAGCTTTCTGTCTAAATAGGATACAAATATATTTTTCTCCTCTTAATATACACCACGTGAATCTACAAGCTTGAGCTTGAAGATCGTCTACATCAGGGTTCCCCAATCTGCGGCCCGCGGAACGCCCCCTTGTGGAGTGGAAGAATTAAAAAATATATATGTATATTTAATGTGCTTTAATGAATTGGGGAACCCTGGTCTATATCGTCTATAAGATCGTCTATTTTCACTTCAGTGATGCTTCGTCTTGTTCCTTACCGCATCACTGTCGTGGCAATAATCACGTTAACCCACACCCTCTCGTGTAATATTGCTTAATTCGAAACTGGCCCCGTAAAATCTGACTCTGAATCTTCACCTTCACCTTCACCTTCATTTCAGGTTTTATTGGTTTCCTAGCAAACTAGAGCCATTCATAAATTGGTGAAGATCTATCGTAATCAATGAAAACCCTGAAATGATGTCCAGGGACATCAATGGCGATGTTGTGATAAAAAGGCGATTGTAATTTAGCGCCCACCTGTGCCAACCAATTGGTTTGCACGCCTGCCGAATGGAAACGTCTTCTGTCGGATGCGATGGGGTGATCCCCAAGCCACGCCCTCACACGTCCACGGTCGAAGCTGATTAGCTGACAGGCCTGTTCGTCAGGAGTGGAAGCAGCCCACTGGACCCTGGTTGACAGAGTCCCGCCCTCCTGCGTTATGACACCCGCCTGAGGAGAAAAAACAAAAAAGAAATGGAGTCAGTCATGTTTGACAGAACTAGTCCCTGAATGGTTAGCTACATACTGCCTAATGCACTTAAACCCCTATAGTCTTAAAGAGCTTGACTAAAGTTACGTACAAACTGTAAGGCTGTCCCCGAACATTCAGGGTTCGAATGTTCGCTCGTTAAGGTTGCCACTCGAATCTTAATTTATGGCCTTGAACCATTCGTTTTTATTTATTTATTATTATTATAATGTTTTATTATTATAAAATAAAATAAAATTACTCATAAATATATTTCGGCGAGAATGCGATATGCATATGCGATATGCATATGTTCATGTTGTGTTTACAATAATTTGAAAGTCCTGCAGACGGTAGAAGAGACAAACGCAGTGACACACACACACACACACACACACACACACACACACACACACACAATGCGCTTCTGAGAGTAGCCTACACAGGTAGAACAAATTAATGAAAGAGAGACAGCTAACGAGCAAGGCAAGCTACACTCTAGTTTTAGTTGCCTGCCAGCAACTTCAACTATGGCTCATTTTGATGGAATGATGAGCTCGCATCAGGGACGTATGCTGACCATTTGGTTGCCCTACTCGTAGGATATTTGTGCTGCCCCCCTCCCGACGAGAGTGCTGCTAGCCTATTCCTCATGCAGATCGGCTATTTTCGCTGTTTGCGAGGACGCACACACGGCCGCTCGCAGCAGCGGAGCACATGTCAGAGCCACTAGATGCTTTGTGTGTGTGTGTGTGTGAGACTGTGTGTGTGTGTGTGTGTGTGTGCCCGCACGCGTATGCGTTGGGAGAGAGAGAGAGAGAGGGGGGGAGACGTGCTGCGCTCTGATCATGTTCAAGACGGATATCTTGTGTTGTCATTATAGTGTATTAAAAGTAAAGACGGTTGTATCCACACTCAAAATGCACACCTTCCCGGTCGGCCAACCCGGTAGCAACCCTCACCAACCCCTGATGAACTTAACCATTATTTCACTGATAGTCTATGCAACGTCGCCCCGGAGGATCTATTCATGAATTGCAGCCTGGTTAAAAGCACTCGGAGAAATTAATTAATTAGAACCAATTAACCAAATGGTTCGGATGTTCGCTCGGAAATTCCTGCAAATGTTCGAGTCCTAAAAACAGCGTTAACAAACTGTTCTTTGACCACTTATTTTGACACAAAATCTCTTCGACAAAAAGCCAATTTACAAGTGAGCTTGTAGATCTGCTATTTTTGGCTAATGTCCCCCAAAGAATATTGACGCAGGTCTCTCCAGGGTAATAACTAAATATTCAGTTTGCAGCAGTTGTTGAGATGAGGATGATCAGATGGATGTGTGGTGTGTCACTGAGCACTGAGGGAGAGTAAGATGGCTAGTTTTATATTTAACAAATATATTTTTAATATTTATATATTTTAATTCCTGACCTACCAATGTGAATGCTTCCATCACGTCACGCATGATCAACAAAGTTGAGTGCATGCTGTGCACAGTGCACACACAGAAAGTTAAGAACGTCTTCACTGTCTGACACACTGAATCACACATCTGTTCACCACATTCAGGCAAGAAAGACTTCTCCCTAAAGTTTCCATAAATTTCACTTGAAAGTTACGTTTGAGAAACTTATATAAATATAAATTTACAGTAGGACAACAGTGAACGTTATTATGAAACATGAAGGACCTGGCTACTCTGCTTCTCTCTCTGTAGTGTCATCTCGTCTGCCGTTACTGTTACACATGCAGTGCATTTCACATGTATGTAGCTCCGCCCCCGGCGATTTGTAAGCCGCTTTTGCAACACAGTGTGGGCTTGTAGGTCAGCTAAAAAGACACGAGCAAAAAGCAGGCTCATTGCGTTCACATTGGGCAGATGAAACCATGCAGTCTACCATTCATTGTCAAAGGAAGCCAGCGACATGACGTTGCAAAGGCACAACGATGCATGTAGCTGCTCCACATCAACTCACGCGTTTTGCATCGTTTTATACAGTACGTGCCAGGCGAGTATGTGATGTCCCCATGTAAACAAAGCCTACATTAGCATTAGTTAGACTGGTGAGGATGGGCAACAACAACAATGATGCAACAATGATGCAACAACCCTCTGGGGAGGGTCGGGGTTACTTCTTTTCAACTGAGGGTACATTTTTTCAACCGAGGGTACATTTGTTCAAATCAAATGGCAAACCTGGCCATTTCAAACAGCACACTAAAGTGTTCCCAGTGAAAGAAAGCTATATTGAGATGATGATGTTCTTAAACATGTCAAGGACCAGCAAATTGATACCTTTTTGGCCGCAAATCCCAAAGTTTTGGGGCTAGGACCCCATAAGTGAATTGGAATTTCTATGCTGGCTAAAGCAATATCACAAGAGGCCATTGTACATGTTCTAATAAAAAGGTGCTACCCACCTGTGCCAGCCAATCAGTTTGCACGCCTGCCGAATGGAAACGTCTTCTGTCGGACGCGATGAAGCTCTGATCCCCAAGCCACGCACTCACACGTCCACGGTCGAAGCTGATTGGCTCACAGACCTGTTCGTCAGGAGTGGAAGCAGCCCACTGGACCCTGGTTGAATGAGTCCCGCCCACCTGGGTTACGACTCCCGCCTGAGGAGCAACAAAAGAAATGGAACGATTAATCAGAAAGTACAGTACTTACATACCCATTACAAACCTATTGGAAGGGTACATCTAGTACATCTGCTATATTTGAACCATTTTGAAAGTGAAAGTGGTTAATAAGTGTGGCTGTGGGTTTTATAAATATATTTATAACCAATGTCCAATTTACGAGAGCTTGTGACTAAATAATAACTTTACAGAAAAATCTCAAAAAGAAGCAGCACTCACAGAACTCTCATTTTAGACATGGTTGACACTAAATAATAACTACATTTGATGCAATGAAAAACAGGTTATTTTTCATTAATTACCTGAAAAGTACCAACTGTTTTGGACCTACACCGACAGCAACAATACTGTATTAGCCTGGAAACCAGACGAACGTGCCACATGGGAAAACAATGCCCTGGAGAGATTGGTCTGGCACTGTTTGGATTACATTTAGCTCACCCCACAGAGTGGTGGGTGACCAATCAGAGTCCACTATTCAAAGTGAGACTTTTTTGCCGTGACGTTGGAATCTGTTTGTAAACCGCCCCTTGGAAATAAATCTTCCACACCGACGTTCCAGACTAATATCTATACAGTGATATTAGTCTGGCCATGCCAGGCTAATATACAGTATATGTATTGGGGTCGTATCTGTAAGAATGATGACCACATTTGGTATTAGATTAGATATGCAGCATAATTTCATTATCACTCTCCTGGACATTTGCTATACGAAGAATCCCTGGTTGAGCAGCACAGAATCTCAGACCTACACGCTGTGGTGGAAAAGATACTCAAACGCTTTACTTAAGTAAAAGCATCAATACTGCAATGTAGAAACACTGTGTTACAAGTAAATTTCCCGTAATCCAAATTTACTTGAGTAAGTACAAAGGTATTGGCATCAAAGTGTACTTAAAGTACCAAATGTAAAAGTACTCATTATGCACAATGTCCCGTTTCACAAGTTATATTGTGTCTAAAATGTATTATCCTTTGAAAATAGCAGATCTACATCTACGATTCAATTCAATTTAATTAAAGTGTCAAATAACAACTAGTTGTCTCAAGACACTTCACAAGCACACAAAACATTACATTGCATGAGGGGAAATTGTTAAAAGAAAAAAAACAATTCCACAGAGAGGCTTTGATGTATTTGTTGGGACTATATAACACTCTCTGTCGGGTGAAAACCTCATACGTCCAAAACTGTTACTTTTCAGTATTCAAATTCAGAAATAGAAAAAGATCTACAAGCTTCGCGCAGCGTTTCGAGCTTGCGGATCTGCTACTTTTGAAGGTTTCGTGAGACGCTGTAGTATGATCAAGTAGTAGGGCGTTACTTTACGGAAAAACATACAAAGTTAGAATATGTAGATAGGAGGTTTCTGCCCGACGGCAACGATATGGTAATGTCGTGTGTGTGTGTGTGTGTGTGTGTGTGTGTGTGTGTGTGTGTGTGTGTGTTGTGTGGGTGGGGGGGGGGGGGGGGGGGGGGGGGGGGGGGGGGGGGGGGGGGGGGGGGGGGGGGGGGTGAAGGTTGGGGGAGAAAGAAAAATGCATAATTTGAATCGGGGGAGAATGAATATGGAAATAAACAGAGACAGCGAAGCAGAAAGGGAAGAACAAGACAAAACAATTTGAACAGGAACGAAAGATGAGATTGAGACCAAGCGGGAGGTAGTGCTTCAGGCAGGAGGGTACAGTGGTAGTGTGGTAAAGAGTTCAGTTCAACAGAGGAACTCCCCCTGGCACAACAACCTCAATCTCATGTGTCCAAGTGTTATGTTTCAATGAAATAGAAAAGAGAACACGCTTTCTATGGATGCAATGTAGTTATGACTTTGTCATAAGCTCTTGTTAATAATTTTCATTGGTTCAATATTTATTTATTTATAACACCCACAGTCACACTCGGCTAGCGGCTATAGCTCACATTGAATTTAGATTTACCCAGATGTACTGTATGCCATTAGGCATGTCTGCCTATGCAAGACTATACTTCATGGCATTGCCTGTAGCTGCCAGAGCCATGGAGTCACACAAGTCACTAGAAACTAGTGCCACCCTTAATGCAGATGTTTTGCAACTTCTTGGGTATCATTTCCCTGTCTCATGATGACAATAGTAGTGTAGTACTGTATGTCACTATACTAATTTGTGCCAGTACACTGTATACAGTACCTGCATACTGTATACCTGGGTGGCATCGCAGAATCATTGGTATGTTTTATATTTTGCGATTATGCTACATATTATATAAGTGCAATGTTGTCATCACAATTTTCCGCCGTGACAACTGTTTGTTTTCACATTGTTGTAATAGTCATCATGGTTGAATCTATGTTAGTAGTAGTGTCTGAATTAATGTAAAATTGCATATTATTTTGGTATTTGATTGTTTGGGCTTGTTATCCATGTGGACTGGTGTGTTATCGTGTGCTAACACTAGCACAATTCTTAAATTACCATTAAAATAGTGTGCCAATTCAACCGAGACTGGTGCGACTGTACTTTTATCTCCAAATTCACTTTACTGTACCTTACTGTGTGACTGAACAGAGCCAAAAAGTTTAATTTTATTGTCATATAGTTTTATTGTCATATCATGTTATTGTCATATCATTTTATTGTTTATTGTCATATCGTTTTATTGTCATATCGTTTTATTGTCCGGATGCAGGAAGCTGGAGCATAATAGACTGCCTGTAGACTTTGCATTAATCTGGACCCAAAATGCATTCATAATATTAGGCCTGCATTCCTTTCAGTTTAGGTTGAGAGCGTCTGTGTCCAGGAATAAACAGCCTGCAGTTTCTATTAGCTTGGATTCCCCTAAGATGTGAGTAGACTCTTAGTAGAAATGGTACTATTATAACGAGCATGAGGACCAATTATATGAAAATAAGATTGAAAATGGGTTAAGTCGTCCTTTAATTTGTTCATGCAATGTCGGAATAACGGCCACAACTTTACTGATACCAATTATTGTGATACCGAAAACTGAATAGACCATACTGTATTGATGCCTGCCCTTACTATACGCAAGATTGGCCCTAATTGTCATTTCCTCTCCGTCTCCCTCGCTTTCACATTCTTTGTCTGTTCCTTTTCTCCAACTCTTCTCTCTTACAATGAGCCATCCCGTTTCGACTGGTCTCATTCTAAATCAAGGGACAGAAGCCGGCCCAGGAAAGCGTGCAGATATAGATAGCACATCCTGTGTCTTCAGCAGCAAGAGGGAGAGGAAGAGCGTTTGAACTTTCACAACACTGCTCAGACAGAACCAGCACAGTGGGACATTTGTTATTCCATTAGATCGTCGGTGAATACACACATCCAGTTTGCTGCATATTTATGTTGTCAGTATTTATGGCACGCCGAGGAGACAAAGCTCATTTCAAATAAGGAATACTTCACCCCCAACACATGACTCAATTTCTAATCGTGTGAAGTCTAGAGTACATGGAGAATTTTAGTTTTTGCCACATTCCTTTTACAGTGAATGAAACATAATACTTTTAATAGACGCCTAGGCAGCCAAATATTAACAATAGCAAAACTAAATTCCCTGTCAATAAACTACAAAACAACTTGTTAAGTGTCCTGTTAGTTACTGAATCCAGCTGTATGCTCAGACTTAAAGTTAATAAACAGATTAATGAAGTCCATCAAAGCCATGAATACCATCGACTCCATCCATTCTGAGATGCTAAAGGCTGACCTCCTGACATCCTCAAGAGCCCTCACCATCCTCTTCCAGACCATCTGGTGATTGGACCATCAGTGATTGGACCAAAGGCCTAATTGTCAAGATCCCCAAGAAAGGAAACCTGTGACAACTGGCGTGCGATCACGCTTCTTGCAAAGTTGTCTGCAGACTGCAGAGTTATCCTGGACAGAATGAATAATGCCATTGACAGCAAACTTCATGAAGAACAGGCTGGATTTCGAAGTATTTTTTAGAGCCTGGAGAGTGGTACCAGTGAGTGAATGGGAGAAGGCATTGAGTTTCAAAGGACCTTGGATACATCAACCCAAATACTAAAAAGGCATACAGGGTCCTGGATATATATATATATATATATATATAAAAAATACTATATAATATGCATTTTTCAATGACTATCAGACGATAGGGAATATAAGCATACCATACTGACATCAATATTGCATTTGCAGAGAAGTACGGGCAGTGTGATGAGTTTCCTCATGTGTGTGCGTGTGTGTGTGTGTGTGTGTGTGTGTGTGTGTGTGTGTGTGTGTGTGTGTGTGTGTGCGTGTGTGTCAACAGGATGTAATAGGATGTAAAACGATGTAATACAATATTCCACCAGGAGGGTGGTGGAGATTCTGATTTTGCCCTGTTTTCCCCCCTAACCCCCCCCCCCCCCCCCCCCCCCCCCTTACACATGTAATGACTCCACACTGATGATTTTACTGTTTTCTAATAGTTTACTAATAATCCTTCCTGCATCTCCTTACAATATTTGTAATCTTATTTCTTTATACATATACAGACATATTTCTGACTCATAGTGATGGGGTAGCCATAAACATATTGATGACATCAGGGTACTCCATATAAGAGAGAGGGAATATGAGGCCCAAAATGACTCCAACAACGCCATCAGAGCTGCAGGACCACAGAGAAAATGGCCAAAGCCAGAAGGAAGAAGAGGGACTTGTTTTGCAGAGTATACTGATGACGAGTGAATGGCTACGTTTACATGAGCAGTTAAATCCCCTTTTCATTCCGAATAGAAGTTCAATCCTATTAAACGTTGTTATGTAAACACCTACAAAAACTTACATCCGAATGAAAACGCTCGATGCGATCTAAAAACCATTCCGATGTCACTGGCCGGATTACTCCGATGTTCAATGCGATTGAAAGAAAATTGGACTCATGTATACACTGCTTCGGATGTAAATTCATTCTGGTCTTTCTGAGCATGCTCATTTCCATTGCGCTCCAACTCCAAGGCGCGCTCTCTCTCTCTCTCTCTCTCTCTCTCTCTCTCTCTCAAAAATAACGAGCGACCCGATACAATAATAATCAGTGTGTTGCGTGCCCTGGCCGTGCTGTAGATAATAAAGTAGGCTACACATAAAAACGAGATGATCACCTTCCCAGCGGAGAAGGGGAGCCGCAGCAGGGAAAAAAAGACGGTAAACATAATATGTATGTCCATCCCTATCCAAGCAGCAGCCTCAAAACTACTGCGGAATGAAATGATGGGATTTCAAAGTGTCGTCTTTCGTCTGAAAGTCACAATGAATGAACTGCCTATATTTTATGTGTCCAACAGATGGCGTAGTTTCACGTGAATTAACATGTATCATGTCTTCTATCACTTCTCCATATAAACACTCATTCGGAATGACCATTTCCTGTGTAAACCCGCGGCAAAAAACATTACATCGGATGTATTTAATTCGGAAGTATTTATTCGGAATGATCACACTTCATGTAAACGTAGCCATTGATAGGTTTCACTATAGTGTATGAGAGGTTTTCAGTTGTGTGTGTGCGAGCGCATCTCAGTAGTGTGTGTGCGCGCTTCTTAGTTGTGTGTGTGCGCGCGTCTTACTAGTGTGTGTGAGAGGATTTCAGTTGTGTGTGTGAGGCAACATTTTTAGTATTGTGTGTGTGAGGTTTCACTATAGTGTGTGTGAGGTTTCACTATAGTGTGTGTGAGGTTTCACTATAGTGTATGAGAGGTTTTCAGTTGTGTGTGTGTGAGGCAACATTTTCAGTAGTGTGTGTGAGAGGTGAGTTTGAATTATGGCCCACACGGCACCCCATAATGACAGGAATTTGCAACCCTCACACAGATGCTCACGTACACCAATATAAAGCCTAGTGTCACACAGGCCTCTCTCTCTCTTCCTCTCTCTACATTTTCAAAAATAGCAGATCTACAAGCAAACAATTACGTGTGACAATTAAACATCAACTTAAATTTGTAATCGTGACAGCCCTACACACAGCTGGTCAAACAGACATTGACAATATATCGCACACACACACACACACACACACACACACACACACACACACACACACACACACACACACACACACACACACACACACACAGTGTGACAGCCAATATCTCAAGCTTTGCAAGGCTTTTTATCAACGGACTGCAGCAGAGCAATTTCTACCTCTATTGTTGGCTCACTCCCGTCACTGTCGGCTTGCGCAGGTTGGCCCGAGGAGGGGATGGCCTCCTGGGAGCCCAGTGAACTGAGGTAGCTCCGCCTCTTCAGGCTGCTTCTGGACGCTGATCTCTGCTCTCTGCAAGAAGACAGACCTGCAGTACACACACACACACACACACACACACACACACACACACACACACACACACACACACACACACACACACACACACACACACACACACACACACACACACACACACACACACACACACACGTAATGACAATATTTGTATCATGACACAGCATTTTTTGTTGACCTTATTCAGCATTTGTGTTGCTCCTTTTGTATGTGTATGACAGTTTCTCATTTCCTGTCTGTTTACTTCCAGGGTTGGCACTTTCCCTACAAGACTGTCCTTGTAACAGAGTATTTCTAAATTGTGGTATTGAAACTTTTACTTAGTAAAATAGTACTTTTTCCCACACCACTGCTGACCTGTATAAGCACTGAAGTAGGACGAGTCAGCGTCTTCACGGGACATGGAGCGTCCAATGTCCACCGAGGGGTCCCACTCCAGTCCCAGGTGGTCATGGGTGAGGAGGCAGGGGGAGGGAGGGGCTGAGGGGAGGTCCGGTCCGGGTGAGGAGGACAAATGAGGAGGGAGAGGGTCCGGCGTGCTGTTTCCTGATCGGCTGAGGTCTGGCAGAGAGATAATATCAATAATTTATACTCCTCACTGGCCTTTGGGGGTGTTTTTCTGTACATTTGTCATCAGCATTTACCCATCCTATCAAGAGCAATGGGGTGCCATATTAACACAGTGCCTCACCAGGGTAGGCGTTACTGTATAGGGGTTGAGAGTATTGCTCAGCCTCAGGCACACTTTGACACAAAGTGGGAGGGCAGGATTTCAAGGTCTTTTTTCAGCTATGAAGAAAACTTTTTTTTGAAGTTGGTTGATCGATTGACTCATTCATACATCATTAATCCCCTTGAGAGATATGCAATTAATTTAAATAAATGCATAATTGAAAAGATAATATAAAATAAAGATTTGAATGCCTAAACAGAGCTCAGTTCAGGTTCACCATCCAATTCCACACTGGGCAAATATCTGCACCAATTCAACATATCCATTTCGTTGACCTCTGGTGGGAAGATGTGGAAAGATCTTGACTGACTTACTGACCGATACATCAATCACACAAATATCAATTTGTCTGCTCCCTTTTGCCCTCTACACCAAATCTCGTGGCTGAAATCTACAAAAACAATGTGCAATGCAATGTGTTTTGAGCTTGTAGATCCACTATATGTCTGCCCTCAGAATAGGGTATGTGGTGAATACAGTACATGGTTTTCCTAATAGTGGATGATTGGAATATAATTACTTACAGTATTAGCAATGCCAATGAATCATTTAACCCAGTAATAACAACCATATGTTGGAATTCATAGTTGATTAGTAAGTGTAGTAATTAAGACTCCTGTTGACCTAACCTCAATGATAATTAACCCCGAAAATGTATTCACATGGCAGCGCATACGTGTTAAATAAGCTGCACTAACCCAGGTTAGTGGATGCGGGACGGTCCTGGGCAGCTATATCAAGCACTCCCTCGTCCTCCAGAAGTGCTTCAGAGGGACAGCCAGAGTCAGGGGACAGAATAGTGTCATCCTCAAAGACCTGAGAGAGACAGAGACAGAGACAGAGACAGAGACAGAGACAGAGAGACACACAGACACAGACAGAGACAGACAGACAGAGACACACGGACAGAGAGACACACAGACAGAGACAGAGACAGAGACAGAGACAGAGAGACACACAGACACAGACAGAGACAGACAGAGACACACGGACAGAGAGACACACAGACAGAGACAGAGACAGAGACAGAGACAGAGACAGAGACAGAGACAGAGAATATGACTTTGGATTTTTACTGTCCATCATGTTGGCTGCTTCAGTAGAAACTTGAGAGAAATTCTATATAATAAAGTTGAATGTGTCCGTCCGTTTGTCTTTTATGCACGCCCACACAGCTTTCCCTAGCGGTGTCATGATCTAGGGGAGGTCATGAGCAGCTTTCTGAGATATTGTATAGGGGTAGGCATGTTAGTTTGTCCTCTGGCCAATTATTATCAGCAAGCCAGAACATAATCAATGGCTACTTTAAGAACTGGAACTTGTGACATAACATACAATAACTAGAATGCTATAAAAGTTAATGAATAAAGATTTGTCCAGTATAGCTTGCATACTGAAATGTGTGTGCGAAATCAAATGTTACAGGTGCAGATAGATAAGCTTGTGTTATTGTGTAATTTTGTGCAGGTCTCATCCTTGAATGTTGACTTCATTAAAACATGAAAAGGAACATTTTATCTGGAAACTAACAAGTCAGTCGTACTCCTTTTTGAACAGATAAGAACAAGAGCTCTTTCATTGTTCAAGGTCTCTTCTTAGGCACACTATACAGAGAAGCAGTGCATTATCTTCATGTGAAACGAGGGGAGTGCACCACTGGGTTCAGTTCAGTACCACACATGATTCATGATGTCCGTCATTTACTCTCAACATGGATAAGATGAGCATAATATAAGCATTCTTCAGTTGAAGAATCTGGACATTGCAGTCTACACTACAGTATGTGGAAGTAGTCAGATATTGTGAATTATTTACAAGATAATTTGAAGGGCCAGATATTTTCACTGCCTGTTGCGTACCACTATTTATACTTAACTTTAATATATAAATTTCTGCAATGTCTTTCTTTCTTTGAGACTGGTGCATTGGTGAAGCACACAATGGTGAAAAAAAAGCCCAAACATTGCATTTAAAGTCGGGTAATGTGCGGGTGCCCTTTTAGTTTTTTGTTCATCAATATTATATTGTCAGGCAGATATCCGGCCTCAGCACTGGATGGCTGAGGGAAAAATAAACTACCCAAGGAGTTCTCAAATGGGGTGCAGAGGCAAATCAATTTCCAGAAACGAAGTATAGGACTTTAATCTCAAAAGGAGAAAACCCAAAAGTTCAAATTTGACAAAAGTCACGCAAAAAAAAGAAACACTCAAAAGTTCTTTAGAAGGCTTAACTCAAAATCCTCAGTAGAAGAATCACAAAGGGCATAGTCCAAAAAACACTTCTAGAATGGCACTAGGGAACAGGGAAACACAGAGTTCACCCAGGAAAAAGCAGGGTTTAAATACACAACATCGTGCCACACTGAGAGCTTGCACATCTGCTATTTTTAAAGATGGAGTGCCGTGATTTCTTTCCACACTTAAACATGATCATCAGGTGTATTTAGGTGTATATGAGGTATAATTCTTTCAAAAAAGTGTACAGTATTTGTTAAAATTATGGTTTTATATGGACACACCCACCAGTTCATTAGGTATGCCGTAGCACCACCCACCTAATCCAGTCCCTCCGCCTCCTCCTTTAAGACCACCCACTTGTCCTAGTCCCTCCCCCTCCTTATAAAAGGACAGCCCATGGCTCTGCCCTTTTGTTTACAAAATGACAAATTGGTGTCTGTAATGTAAAAAAAAAAAGTTATAAGTGAACACTTCCCATATTTCTGAGATATCGTATAAGCACCATTATGCACTTATACTGCCACCATCCATGTATAGGATTTTTATAATCATTCATTTATTTCCTCCAATTATATTGACCCTATTGTCGCAATCAGCTCAGCTCATCATCCAATTAAATCATAGTTTAACAGCAGAAACAATTAGTTTGATAGATCATTTAGCCTACAATATATTGTAGGCTATTGATTTCCTCCAGCTAAGAAGCGGCCAGGTCCACAAAAATAAGTCACAGAAATTGCCGTGAATATTTATGAAATCCTTTTAACAACATATTAATCTGAGGGTCCTTCACATGAACCATTGGTCAAGTCAACCACATCTCCCCTGAAAGTTACTTATATGAAAACAAGCCCAAGTCGCTTGTAATAGCCAGACATGGCAACATGACTTCCAGCGCGACACAACCACTAATTCTTGACTTTACAGCCTTGTATAAGTATTAGGACCTACATATTGACTACAACAGCCAACAAGAATGCACACTGTGACACTACACTCTGTATCAAAGCCCGACCACTGTGATTATAAAAGAAACAACCTACTCCTTGAGAAGAGCATGAGCAACTATACAGCAGAGCAGGTAGGCTATAAGGCTGGTTTGTTGTGGTTTCCTTGATTAATCCTGAGGACCCGACGTGAACATTTACTTGCTTCCAATCTAACGAACTGGTGCTCTGCTGTGAACTGGTAATGTGTGAAATGACTGTTTGAAAATCTGCCACACAGTTAGACACAGAGCAGCAAACTGGCTGGCTGCGCCGTTCAGTTCACACGTGTGTATGTGGCAGGCAGCTCCGCCCACAGAGGTTGTCGTATTTAAAAAATATGTATAGAGGGGGAGGTGCGTGTGTGCGTGCAATTTTTTTTACGTCACACTATCCGTGTTTACTTCATTGGCCCGTTTGACCGTCAAGGGTTCAGCCTCCAGGAAGAAACCCTAAATACAAAGTTATTACACCATTGGACATAAAAACGACTCCAGGGTGTCTAATGAAGTACTGTCACCCCATAGAGTCTATGGGGTGACAGTACTTCATTAGACACCCTGGAGTCGTGTCTATGGCATAGACACATGAAAAGCTGGAAAAATACAAAAATTGTGGCACTCCATCTTTAAAGTTTTTATTAAATGTATCAAAAATATTTGGAAAATGTTGAACTTCTTTTGTAAACATAAAGGTAGAGTGCGTACCAGTCTCATGCTGAGCAGCCGTGTGTGCACTCGTCCGATGCGGTGGAACACTCCGCTGCAGAGCAGCAGCAGATCCTGCAGCTGTCTCTCTACATCCTGTGCGTCCGTCGGCTCGCTACGCTGGATCAGCGCCTCGCCACGCTCGAGCAGCGCGTTCACACGAGCAGAGTTTGCACACACAGACATCTGGAACATCTGGACAAGCGCGCGCACACACACACACACACACACACACACACACACACACACACACACACACACACAGACACACACACACAATGGAATAATAAAGTACCGTAAGGTATTAGACATTATGTGAGAACACGCACACACAGTCACACACAAAATAATCTCTCAAGAACAGATCCCGAGCTGCGCTACTGAATCTGTTCATAATGTGTGAACATTGGGGATTAGTGGGTATTCAAAAAGAGGCTCCCCACAGGAAGAGGAGGGCTGGGGGCGGACCAAACGGGCCAACATCCTGTTATCCACAAGGAAACAAACAGCTCTGTTTTTTTCTCTTTTTGCCGATGGGTTCCCAGATGGAACAACATAATAATGTAAGTAACACAGTCATCTGTGAGGACACACACACACACATGATAAAAAATATACCTATTGTATATATGGTACCTAAGAATTTATGTGAAAGAATTCTGATTGAATTGATTAGGCTAATTAACCACTTCATCCCCATTTAGAATGTGATAGTGATGTGATATTCTTGCCATTTTTGCATATTGAATATGACTCACGGCCCAACCTCTGGAGACACATGAACGGAAATGTGAAAACGCACACACACACCTGCAGCTTTCTCATCTTGTCACAGCTATTTCCCGTCAGGTGCTCCACCTCCATCAGGCGTCTGTCCAGGTCAGACAACAAGACGGATAGCTCCTCCCTCTCTGTTTCATACTCCTCCCACTCGGACACAAAGTGCTGAGATACACGGTGACACACAGAGAGAGAGAGAGAGAGAGAGAGAGAGAGAGAGAGAGAGAGAGAGAGAGAGAGGTGTCATAGAATTTTGTTGCTGTCGGGAAAAACCTTGTATAAACATATTTCAACATTAAGTTTTCATTGTTTAATTTCCATCGGACAGAGTGGGATAGGTGACGCCGTGATGCGTTCAGATGACGTCACCGGAAAAACATCCGTCGCATGGCATGCAAAGGGTTCTGGGAAATTGAGGCCAAATGCATTCCAATGGCTGCGGTGGCGCGCGTGGTGGTTCTTCAAAGGTTAG
Source organism: Protomyctophum parallelum (assembly GCF_964188405.1). NCBI lineage: Eukaryota > Metazoa > Chordata > Actinopteri > Myctophiformes > Myctophidae > Protomyctophum > Protomyctophum parallelum. The sequence goes on from NC_139706.1 coordinate 33,825,002, forward strand.
TGAAATCTAGGCAGTCAACAGGGCATTACAATTAATTAATTCCGCAGTCAAACTGTTAATCAGATTACTGTGCCTTCAGTCATTATGGTTCTACCCTCGTTTTCTGTTAATAAAGCTTTTCTCGCCCAGGCCGTAGCGTAACGGTCTGGGCACCGGACTGGTAATCCAGTCGCAGTGTGCCGCGGGTTCGACTCCCGGACCCGACACGGCCTTTACTGCATGTCATCCCCTCATCTCTCTCCCGTTTCCTGTCAGCCTACTGTCTGTCCCTTCAAAAATCAATAAAAGGCGTAAGCCGCAAAAAAGAATATCTTTAAAATAAAGCTTTTCTCACAGCATCTTCTCACAAGCAGTTAGTTAGGTGGAAAGATTGAAATAACAGAAACCAGTATTATTACAATTATTAACTTTTTAGTAGCCTGACCTAAGCAGAGACATTTCTGGTCTAGAGGGGCGGGTCGCGCCTCAGAAATGCGCGCACCCTGATTGGATCTCATCGATCTGTCCGTCACCCCCGGCCCCTCCTCTCCCCCCTAGTGCAGCGCTACGTCACATCATTTAGAGCGACGCCCACCCGGAAGGGTTGACTCCCACTTTTAGACTGGTTCAGCCCACGGCTTTTTCCAGGCTTTCATCTTTCGCGCAGACGAAATGAAAGCCTGGGTATCGAGGCTAACTTTTTAGTAGTAGTAGTAGCAGCAGCAGCAGCAGTGGCATTAATAATACATTCTTAACGTATTGCTTTTATTATATTGTTTTAAAGTAAGACCTTATTAACTTAGCCCTGGTGCCCCAATTTGACCTTGTCCTTAATTGGGACATTGCCTTATGAGACCCAAACAATAACCAGCTCTTTGAGGCAACCTACAGATTATTCTCAGCAGGTTTAATACAATTCCACTTATCCATTATCCAGTTTGACCCCTGAACTTTGCCATCTAAACGTGGATCATCTCTTCAGGACAATCCAACTCTTTTTGGCAGAGGTAAAACATTCTACCCCTCCCCTTTTCCCTTGTACTATTCTTAAACGTACACCACTTTCGCCTGCATCTGAACTGGGACAGAGTCATTGTCCCAGCACTGTGTTTTTACCTTGTACTCCTTACTGCCGACTGTAATGTTAAGGGACGATCACAACGAGACACATCACTACAGGCGCAGAACCTTAGCTAACTGATTTTTTTAAACATTTTTATTATTGCACCATTTATGTGTTAATTATGAGATCCTGCCAGTAGCATAAAAAAAATCACACCCTTGTGAAGTGAGTGGTGCAACTCCGTGTGGGGGTCCCCAGGGGGGGATCCTGACCCACAGGAACGCACCCAGGGTGGCGGTCCGATTCCGGAGTTACCGTGTGGGGCTCCCTCTACTGTACCCTCTACTGTCACTGTCTGCTAAAACAGCTAACTCCACCACCTCTCTCCTTCTCATGCAAGTAATTGACAATATCTAAAGTCACACCAACTTTGATGAGGCAGTATTGCATCGTTTACAAAATATAAGGTTTTATTAATTTCCTTAAAACGTATATTTTTCATTTCCTGAAAAAATAACATTTTGGAGTTATGAGGAGTTATGAGGTTTCCTCCTCAATGATTAAGCCATGCATGCAAAATACGTCACGGTGTGCTAAAGTATAAACTTATTCAATGATGTAAGTTCAGTCAGAAACACTCACGTCAAAGTAGATTAACAATTTATTGCAGAGATGCATATTTAAACGGACTGCCTTGTTGAGGGAATAAGATTACATTTTTAGCCAAATTGAAATGCAATTAGAGTGTTGACAGAAAGTAGAAACACAATTAAATCATTAATCGCAATTATTTGAGCGACAATTAATCATCACGTAAAATGACATAATGGTGACAGACAGCTAGACCGCCGACAGCGAGCAGAATGCAGTCTGCACTTTTCTTTTGAAAGGAAAATCCATGTGGTCTCCGAAGCTATCAGCACTGTAAGATGGGAAAACAAAACACACCTTCTACCTTCAGTCAAAATGTTCTTTATCTATCAGCAAGATGGGAAAACAAAACACACCTTCTACCTTCAGTCAAAATGTTCTTTATCTATCAGCACTGTAAGATGGGAAAACAAAACACACCTTCTACCTTCAGTCAAAATGTTCTTTATCTATCAGCACTGTAAGATGGGAAAACAAAACACACCTTCTACCTTCAGTCAAAATGTTCTTTCCATCAAAGGTTGTTATTCAATACTGGAATGAGCTTCCTGTCACAGTCAGAGTTGACGACATAGTAATCTCCAGCAAAGAAGAGATTACATCTTGGCTGTATTCTTGACAACAAACTGACAGGGAATCAAAAAAGTTAACCAAAGAACAAGATTTCTGGGCAGAATTTCCTCGTTTGTCAACAGATGTACTCTCGTCTCTCAAGACTAACTGGAGAATTCAGCCCTACTTTGAAAATGCTTGCACCTCTTGGTTCTCAAACATCTCTTTTCACTAAAGACCAAGCTGCAAACCTCCCAAAACATACTAATTCGGCATGGGCCGTGGCTCAGCGGTCCAGGCACCTTGGCTGGTAGTCCAAGTCTGGCAGTGTGCCTCAGGTTCAACTCTCGAACCCAACGGCCTTTACTGCATGTCACCCCCCCCCATCTCTCTCCCCATTTCCTGTCAAAAAAATAAAGGCGAAAGCCACAAACAAAACATGACCCATCTTTTTGTAACCCACCATTTTGATAGTCTAGGGTGGCTCTGGGTAGAAAACAGAGTTAAGCAATTGAAATTGCGACTGACATTTAAAATTGTAAATGCCCTCTGTACCCGCATACCTAAAAAAAAGTGAGCGACTCCAGTAGCCACAATACAAGAGGAAGCGAGAACAACGATCTGGTACCATCCACTTTCAAAACAAACATGGGCAAATTCTCCTTCTACAGCACTGCCACCCAAGTGTGGAATTCCCTGACTCCCTCCCTCAAAAAATGCAAATCCCTGGCGTCCTTTAAAACAGGCCTGAAAATCCACCTTTCAGCATGCCAAAGGGAGAGAAGAAATGATTACCCCCCCCCCCCCCTAGTCCAGTGACTACCCCCACCTCCTCATAACCCCCTAACCCCCTTCCTTGTCCCCCAATCTGTACATATTTGTTATTTTTTACCTTTTATGATGATTTGAATTTTGTTGTTATTTTTCCGGTGATCCCTTTGGACTGTACCCTGTACTAATTACATTTCTGCCAATAAAGTATTTAATCAATCAATCAACACTGAGGGAGATCCCCACTTTCACAGCTTGTGAAGGACAATTGAAACAGTGGTTAAAAAACAACCAGTATCACCAGTAACCAGATCACGGTAACCAGATCACCACAATAGAGTAGGCCTACCCTAGTAATAGTTTTAATCTTTTCTTATTTTCTCTTTTTGCTGTGTTTGAAATAGGGGCAACGGGGCAACCCCGTTAATTGCTGAATTAAATTAAAGAAAGACAAGTTAGCATGTTTTGGCACAGGCGTCGTGGAGTGAAGAACGTTCTTGACATACATTCGGTTGTCCCGTCCAAATAAACCAATAAAGTAAAGTAAAAGAACCTTGAGTCTGCGTGCTACAGCATCCAGCCTGGCGTTGAGACAGTCCCAGCGGCGTCCACAGTCTCGTGCCAGTGTAAGAAGCCGCTCGCGCATGGCGCCGTCGAACATGTGGGTCAGCGCGCGATTCCGACTCGTCAGGTTGTCCAGCTGAACCAGCCGACAGGCTGACTCACGGCTCAACCTCTGGAGACACATGAACGGAAATGTGAACACGCACAGACACACGCACAGACACACACACACACACACACACACACACACACACACACACACACACAGACACACACTAAAGAGTATACATGTGCATCCACACACAATGGGATGTTTCAATAATTATTTCCTTCTCTCAAGAGGTTTTCCAGGTACTTGCCTCAAACTGGGCGAGCTCCTCCTTGCCGGTGGCATACGTGACCAGGGCAGAGTTAGGAGCACTGGCTCTAGCCACCTGCTCAGCTGACTGCAGCCAGCTGTCAAGCTGGCCATGTTCCTTCATGAATTCATGCCACAAAACCCACCTCCGATCTAACCTAGAGAGAGAGAGAGAGAGAGAGAGAGAGATTTATTATTATTATTTTAATATTTGTTTTATGAGGTAGAGCAGCGAGTTGATTTACCCTATTTGAATCCATGAAGTTGCAATTAGGTCTGTTTCTTTGTGATAAGCATATGCAGTAAACTGGTATTGTCACTGAAAGAACCCACCACAAATAAAACATTTTTTATTTAATTTTTTGTGATCGTGTTGTATATTATGTGAATAATATGCAAGTCATTAGCCATCAGTCCCTATCCCAGACTCACTGTGCACAGCCCGGCAGGTCTCCATCTTGGCTCCAGCTGTTGTCCATCTGCACTGCATCATTGTCTTCCCCAGTCATTTCCAACAGAGATGGGGGGCATGGGGGTGAAACTGCAAGCGACTCTGGAGGCTGCCTCCAAATCCCTCGTTTTCACTTCCTCTGCAGTCAATACATTACGTTCTGTAGTAGGGGGGGAAATGGAGGGGAAGTCATAAAGTTCTGACCACTGTTCAAGACTATATGTCTCCTCTGCATTTGTGGACGCGCACATGCACACAAACTCAAAAAAAGACCGCCTGCATGGCTTTTTCCAAAAGACCAGTTGTGCTAGAGTCATCAAACGTGTTTCTGGGTGGGGAGGAACTTGAACTTGTGTCAGAGTTCAAGTACCTCGAGGTCATGTTAGACACAACCCTAACCTTCAAAAAACAGAGCATGCAGCATTGCAGCAGCCAGTCAGAGCAGCATGCAGCAGCCACTACACAGTAGAGAGCCAATCTGTGAGGCAGCCAGAGTGGACAGATGGACAACTAGTAATGAAGCTCCAAGGTTGGACAGACTGTTATTACAGCCATCCAACTTGACACGCATAACCCTCAGTGCACAGCGGCCCCTATGGGTCTTCATTGGGAGCAAGAGAGAGAGAGAGAGAGATATTTCCCTCAAAGCACTTTCCCTTTCAGCAAATTTCTTTGTATTGCATTTAGAAGAGTTTAATTGAAGATTGAACCCTACAAACCCTCCCGCGCACTCAGATCAGCCAACGCAGGGAAGCTGGAAGTACCCTCACTAAAAACGCTGGGACAACGCTCCACACGTCCCAAACTCTTCTCCCTTCTGGCTCCAAAACTGTGGAATGCACTTCCCATTGCAGTCAGAACTGCAGCATCACTCCCAATCTTCCGCCGTAGTCTGAAAACCCACCTTTTTAGACTCCATCATGGCCCATAGCACTTACCCTACCCCCTTAGATAGCATTTCTGTAGACTTAGATAGCATCTGATACAGACTTATAGCATGTTATGTAGACGGCACTATAATTGCATTGTATATAGTCATCATAGCACGACATATGTACTGTATAGCATAGTAGTATATATATATAGCTTATACGTATAGTCTCATAATATAGATATTCCACTGTTACTTTCTTAGCTTACTCATGTTTCATGATAAATGCTTTTATGTGATGTATTCCCATGCTTTTGTTCCTGATTATTGTAAGTCGCTCTGGATTAAGAGCATCTGCTAAATGCCTAAATTGTAAATTGAAGTGACAAACTTCAAGCAAACTTTGCTTGCTTGATGAACTTGGGGAGGGGGCACGATTCATAATGATAAAATACAGCGACAGAAACCTTTTCCTTCTCATGCCGTTGTGACATAACATTGTACCTAATTTAGTACACAAAGCTACAAAGAGGTACAGAAGCTGTTCTTCCCTCATTGTACGTAAATTGTCCATTACCCCTTTTCATTTGTAAAGAGTTGACATTGCTAGTGTATTCCATGAACTTGTTATAACGTTGCTGTCAGGAAGAAACCACCCAACTCCATTTTTGAGGTTTCACTTCTTTTTTTTGTGTTGCTATTGTGTTGCCACTTGAGCTGGATGTCTTTTCATTTTCTGAAAAATTTACATTTTGGAGTTAGGTGGTTTCTGCCAGACAGCAGAGATATGTTAAGTGTAGAGAGAGAGAAAGAGAGACAGAGACAGAGACAGAGAGAGAGAGAGAGAGAGAGAGAGAGAGAGAGAGAGAGAGAGAGAGAGAGAGAGAGATGGGGCGAATAGAAAGTAGACAAGACGCCCCAGTAACTCCCGCAGAGCTAATACAGTGCCGGCCCCTTGCGCTCTGCAGTGAGTGTGCATCCACCTGAGAGCGTTCAGCAGCCCAGACTCATAAATCAAGTGATCCCTCCCGGCTTCACTGCAGACTTATGAGGCCAAGGCTTTTTAGCCCCTCGACTCTCCCGCCCTGGGGAGAGACGGGCTGGGTGGGTGTCCAGGGCTGTCAATGGAGGGGGAGAAGAGAGTGTGATTGATGTTCCACGTTCGGGGCACGCACGTGATTATTCGAGGTCTAAATGTCCCCCAAAGTATAGAAAAAAGTTAATGTGTGTCTTTTCCCGAGGACATGGCCTCCACCACGGACCAGTGAAAGCCCACAGTGCAATGTGTGTGCGTGTGTGGTTGTAAATGGTAAATGGTGCATTTATATAGTGCTTTTATCCAAAACGCTTTACATAGACTGTGCTCCCACCTTATCTTGCTTTGTTCTTTGTCCCTAGCCTGATTCATCAGACTCTGAGCTTCCTGAAGCTCTTGAAAAGAAGAAGCAGCAGTTCACTCAGTGGAGTGGGCGGGGTCTACCTCCTTCCAGCCCTCCTCTCCTCTCCTAAACCTCTCTTTTTCCTTTTCCTCTGTGTTCATATTTCTCCTCATACATGGCTCAGTAGACTCTATATATAGTTTCTTTCTTTTTCACATTTCAATAAAAAAGGCAATTATGAATGCCAGTCAGAATATTGTGAGAAGTGAAAGAAAGAAGACTTGGGCGACATCCAGTACCCCCCCCCCCCCCCCTATATTGCAATATACCATTACCTGTACAATATTATTGCGATATTGCAAAAATATCCCCTCTCGGTTCTCTACTTCTGCCTGGTAACAGATGATTCACCACATACCCTGGGTTTCATTTCGGGCAAAAAAAAGAATCGTCAACAACAGCCGATACAAACAAACAAACAACAAAGTATATACTGTACGGTGTCAGATATCAGATGGATAAATGGACAGACTGTCAGACAGATGGAGAGAGAGAGAGAAAGGGAGGCAGTCGATAAAACACACATACACACAGTGAGACAAGATGGGGTAACAGATGGAAATAGATGAAATGGGAGAGAGACATGAAAATAGATGGACAATAAATGTGGTGGACTGACAATGACGGAGGCAAGTCATAAATGGACAGACAGACGTTAGATTATGCCATCAAAGAAAGAAATAACACAAACAGGTGTTCAGCATCTGCATGCACGACACACACACACACATGCGCTCACTCGCTCACGCACACGTGCAGGCACACTGTTTGCTCCCCAGTGGCTTAAAGTGAGAACAGACTGCACCATCATTAGATATATTACATCATTAGACATAATGATGTAGAGAAAGAGGCAGAGAGAGAGAGAGAGAGAGACAGAGAGACAGAGATAGACAGAGACAGAGATAGACAGAGAGACAGACAGAGACAGAGATAGAGACAGACAGAGAGAGAGAGAGAGAGACAGACAGACAGAGATAGAGACAGACAGAGAGAGAGATAGAGACAGACAGAGATACAGAGACAGACAGTGACAGAGATAGAGACAGACAGAGATATAGAGAGAGAGACAGAGAGAGAGAGAGAGAGAGAGAGAGAGACTGGGGGGGGGGGGGGGGGGGGGGCTGAGAGATAATATGGACAAAGGCAAAGTGATAAGCGTGTGAAATGAGGGCATGGCGGTAAGAAGAGAAGAGGAGGAGGTGTAGAAGGAAAGAGAGTAGTAACTCAAGAGGAGAGAAGCCAAGATAAGAGTATGTAGCCTATGAATGGAAGGGAAAGGAGGGCGAGAGAGAGGGAGCAGGAGGGAAGAGAAGAAAGATTATGAATGAAGCATACTGTAGCTGAGCTTTATTACCATGGCAGAGCTGATGAGTCACCAGTGCCTGAGTGTGTGTGTGTGTGTGTGTGTGTGTGTGTGTGTGTGTGTGTGTTATATCATTACCATAATTATAGCAGAATTTGAGAAAAAACAAAGGGCCAATTTCCCTGGTCTCCAGTCCAGATAAATGGTTGTTTTGTGGTTAGAATGAATTAGGGGAGTTATAGGCGTATACAATCAGACCTATAACTCCTTAGGTTATATGTTAGCCGTTAGTTGTTAGGGTTGCAGTTATGTCGGATTTATACTTTGGTTGGCTGTATAGCCTACAGTATATCAACAATCTATTTTCGATGCCGTCCTAAAATATTGGATATCCGTCCTCCTAGTATAGTACAGTTGCACACGTGTGTGTTTGTGTGGACTGTGGGTGTTTAAAATCATAATGCACAGCTGTAATGGAGGCATTTTCCTTTTCAGCCATCAAGTAGGCTTGTAATCACTAATCAGAGATTGGCTCCGTGGCGACGGTGAATCAAGCTTTGAACAGTGGCAGCGTTCCGGTCCTTTGCCGTTTTGTGTGTGTGACACAATCAAATCCACGGTGCTAATTTAACTCGGCCCAGTGTACACATGGAACCAAATGGACCCGTAAGGGTGGATTTGTAAACTGAGGCTGAGTAAAATTAATGCTGAGGATTTGTATTGCGCACCATCAATCTCCATTTCAGGACTTTATCGTGCGTATACAGTTTTCACACCTGAGGGCTCCTTCACAACACCTGGGAGCCAGCCACATCAGCCAGTAATTGACTACATTCCTCTGGCTTCCCCAAACATTTAGTAAAGATTAGATTTGTATTTTCTTTTTTTTACATTACGGTGGTACAGTAGGGCCGGGTGGTGACTTTAAATCAAGATGTCAAACTTTTCCCGTTATGATTAATGATAACAATCCCTCAAAAAAAATGCAATCACTGGCATCCTTTAAAACAGGCTTTCAGTAGGCCATACGGAGAGGACATGATCACTGGGGATGGAATGGAACCTGACCTCAACATTAAAAAAAAATCTTATCCCTAAATTATTTTTTCTTTTTACTATTTTACAACATTTTTATCTATTTTACAACATTTTTGAATAGTTCAACTGATCTACATCGACACGTTGTGAGCTTGGTGATCGGCTATTTTAACTATTAAAAAATCGACAATCACATCAAGCTTTTAGATCGATAAACTTTGCTTTTTTTCGTACAACACCATTGTAAAATGATGTATAAGAATAGAGTAATCGATTTAGTTGATTATAAAAAAGAAATCGATTCAAACTTTTTGGTTAACATAACATAACAAAATTTAAACTCGCTTCTAGAGTATCCAATTAACCCATGACCTGGAAAGCCTAAAAGGTTATTTTACCTTCCAGTATACAAGTATACTGAACCGCAGCTCTGATGCATTAGCATTGTAACACTTACATTAAAATGTTTGTGAAATTGTTACATCGCTAGTTGTGTCTGAGCTCTGCAGATGTGGCAACAGATGGCATGAGAATGCAGTGCTTTGTTTGTTTCAAGTTTAACCATAACATATGTTGTGAGAAGTGCACGCTGTCAACGGAATATCAGACTCACAATCAAAAATGGAAAGAAGTCAAAGTCCAGATCAAGTAAAAGTTAAAAAGTGTTGAGAACACAATCACGAATTTATTACAAGAGCGCTCCTGGAAAAGCATAACACCGGAGTATCATGACAACTCCCAATTACAGGTTTCCATCCTCTCTTATACAATTCGAGAGGTTCCAAAAGAATAAAAATACACATGGTTGAAAATGCAACAAGACACTCCTTCAACACATAGCCTTATATGGCTTAACACATGTCCTTGTATGCTGTTGTTCTGGTCTGCTAGTATAAACACAAATAGGTTTTTGACCGCTGGTAACAGGTGGAAGAGTATTTTCTCTGTCAACAGTTAGCTCACATAGACTGAAATGTCATTTTCCCATTACAACGCACGCACGCACGAGCGCGGTCACAAGCACACACACACAGCCAGAGTGACAGACACTCAGACAGCGTCTGGCAACTAGCATCACAGGTGACGTCACAGACACCACCAGCTGGGCCAGACGTGATGCAGATGAAAGAAAATAAATATAAAAAATCTGATTGGTCAAACAGGATCGCAGTGAAACCTGATTGGCCGTGATGATTGACGCTTTTGTCATCCAATTCCGTCAGAACAGCAGTGTGTGTGTGTGTGTGTGTGTGTGTGTGTGTGTGTGTGTGTGTGTTACATCGGTCACTGACTTTAGTTTGACTTTGAATTCTCCTACAGAGTGTCTCTCAGGGACAGACAGTAGTGTTGGTCTCAGCAGCCTAGCATCAACACTAGCCTCTCCTATCCTCTCCTCTCCTCCCCTCCTTGCCTCTGAGGTGTAATGGAGTAGAAGTAAAAGTACTGGACATTGGAGATACTCAAGTAAAGTACAATTACCTCAACATTTGACTTAGTACATTACTTACGTAAATGTACTGTACTTAGTTACTTTCCACCACTGCTACTGTATGAACGGGCACGACGTAATGCATGACCTTCATAGTCTCATCATTTAGAAAGCAGCAGTTGAGCAGCAACAATGTCGCTGCTCAACTGTATGCCGAGGTCACGGCGCCTCCTGGGGCAGAGTGAGTGAATTACTTTCAACTATACAGCTCTGTAGAACGCAGACAGACTGTAATGGGGATGACATTCATGTAATGTCGTGACATAACAACAGCACTATGCTGTCGGGGGACACGCCAGTGGAACACGAACACGCTGTTTGGAGACAGAAATCGTATCAAGGCTTATTTTCTCGCCAGCTTTCAAGGAGAACAGGACCATTATAGGAAAGAGTACCATAATAGGATGTGTTAACAGTCACCTTAGCCTTTCCTTCATACTTTATAGTATAGAGCAAGAATCGGCCTGGACAATATATCAACTATTATTTGACTTTATTTATTGGTAGCAGCCATGTGTCCATATTTTTTAATGCTGGAAGTCTAATTAAGCCCTATTCAGAAATGTTCAAAAATAGCCAATCTACAAGCTCACAACAAGCCACATCACATTTGTGAGTTTCCCCCCCCCCCATATAGGCCTAATAGTAATGCTAGCTTGAAAATGGCAAATTGATCAGAGAACATTTTGCACAATATCAGATAATCAGTGGTCTAGGTCTCTATAGGACATTCATTCTGAACCGTATCAGGCCCCAAAATAAGGCTATTTTGACATTTTTTGCTTCTTTCATATATCACAACTTGTAGTTGTTACCCGTTTTAATATATGAACAGGACATTATGTACAGTGTGCGGGTAATGCCATAGATCACATTAATTGGGAGAGAATTGTTAACGGATGATGTTGGGAAGCTGGGTTGAACTTGGGCACCAAATTAATGTTATTATATAAGATAGATAGATAGATAGATAGATAGATAGATAGATAGATAGATAGATAGATAGATAGATAGATAGATAGATAGATAGATAGATAGATAGATAGATAGATAGTCATTAATTATCATTGCATCTCTGTATTGATAATTTTATTTTACCGACGGCATGGGATGGCGGTCATTGCTGTCGCAGTAAAGTTTGGGAGTGTAGCCAAATGGACTCATTCCATTTTGTGGTTTCGAGCAGTTTAAACGATGCAAATAACATTGGCATGGCTTTGTAGATTGCGGTGGTGGTAGAAAGAAGCAGGAGAGAGGCGGGTGCTAGGAGTTCTTTGTCGAAAATGAAGTAAATTAAAATAGTGGAAGCAAATTGTTTGTTCCTGCAAGCAGTGCACATTGAGGCTGGAGGACAGGGCTGTGCGGCGCTAGGTTCCTTGAGGCAGTCCATGCGCCGTGGCATTGTGAGATGGGCCCCAAAGCGAGCAGCAGTCTTGCTCTGTGCTACGGAAGGTCTTCGACAGATTCCACTTTGACACTTTTTTGCGACAGCCGACAGCTTTTCTTAAATTTAGAATAGATAGTTTGTTGAAAAAAGAAATATGCAGTAATGGTATTTTTTTTTTTGGTATTCAAAAGTTCTTAAATTGTCACTTCACTGTCATCATATCCCAGGTTGAGAACCACTGGTCTAGGACACTCCAAAAGCAGGATCGACAACGGACCCAAAAACCTGGCATGGGTCGTCGGGCTCTAGCCGCTCTACTTGTGAAGTTTCTGTGCCGAGACAAAATGACATAATTGTGTCCTTTGTGACTGGACTGGATGCCCCGGGATGAGATGGTAAACTGGCGATGAAACTGGAAAAACAGAACGGGGTGGCACAGTTATGTAAATGTCCCCGTTAAAGTCCCCGCTGGCACTGTGTGTGGTGTCCGTTTGTCCCCGTCTGTGTGTGGTGTCCGCTTGGTCTCCGGAGACCGCTCACTTCATTTGCGACCCCAATTATCCCATTGATTGGTTGATTGATTTAATACTTTATTAACACAGTTTGACAGGACATGCACAGGGAAGTAGCCTACAGTACAATAGAAGGTCTGCTAAAAGGATGAAACCAGAAAAGCTTTCGGCTTGTTTCCATCGGTGTCTTCACATACTCAATCAATCAAAATCCGTCTTGTCCTGCCCTGGTTCCTGACACCAGCTTGTCGGCTGGTACCACAACCACCAGCACCAGTGTTAATTTTGCCGACTACCTTTTGTCACTGACAAAAACTAAATAAAAACTAAGCTATGATGACTAAAACTAAGAAAATAACCGATCTACAAGCTCGCACCACGCCACAGTGTGACACATTGTGAGTTTGTAGATCGGCTATTTTCAGCATGCAACAAAGTGTTCAAATCTGCCATTATGACGCAACAAAACTTGACTAAAACTTTTTAGGTGACTAAAATATGACTAAAACTAAATGACATCTTATTCAAAAGACTATGACTAAACAAACAATATAAAAATGTGCTGTCAAAATGAACACTGCAACACACCAGTGAAGACCCGGCTTCCTCCTGCGTGCCAATTATCAGATGTTTTGTTTTTGTTTGTGCTGTGGAGTCTCGCTACAATACCACCAGAATAATGGGCGCGTTACTATGACAACCAGACAAACGCCGGCCTCGCCGACGCGCTCCGCCCACGGACGCGTCATAGACGCCATCTACTATCCCAGTGCGATCCTACATCAGCTGCGGCTGATGCGGCCGCCGCCCGATTGGCAATCAGCGACAGCCGCAACCTGTCAGCCGCGCCCTTTATAAACGCCAGTGGAACCTAGCCCTGACACTGGCTGGTTCACCCAAGAACGCTCGGACAGTGTATGTCGGCAGCTTGGCGCTGGATGGTAAGTTCACGCTCCTCTCGGTACCGGATCCCTCGACGATATCTAATTGACTTGACTGAGGGGTCAAAACGCAGGAATGGTCAACACGTCATTCCAATTGGCATGTTAAGTCACTAATGCTTTGCACCGTGTAGTTGCACATAATTTGCTACATTTGAAAAAAGTACTAGCTACCCAAAATAGCATCACCGCAGGAAGTGGGGGTGCTGGAGGTGCCTCCCTCCCCCCTCGGAAAGGAGGGGGGAATAATAAAAAATAAATATACATCCCCATTAAACGTCTTTCAGGATTTTGTTTTGATGGAGCAAGTAACATGCCCGGATGTTTTTCTGGCGTACAAGCACGACCGAAGGAGCCCAGAATCATTGTATGAAACTCACTGTTCCACTGTAATAGCCTGGCTGCCAGACGTGAATCAGCCTGCCAGGTGATTTGATTCTGGTTTATTAGCCAGGCTACCACTGTAACCATTCTCAGGACCTGGTATTGCAAGAAGTTGCACGTGAGGCGAGCCTTGTGGCGGATGCACTGAACTTTGTGCGGGGTGTACCAGTCGTCATAATCAAATCATCAAAACGCAAACAACTTTATGAATCTCTCTTTGGTGTGGATGAAGTGGTAACCAACATCTTAGGCCTGTGTCCAACCCAGTGGTGTGTGCGCACATAGGCAATCTTGCGCGTCAGCTCATCATACAGCACTTTGGTAGCCACACTTGACACACAAGTTTAAGGATGACAATAGTGTCAGAGGCGGAACGAGAGCAAAAATAAAGGGCAATCAACAGGCATTGAATGAAAAAACTTTATTTTCGCTTCTGTGCTGTGACACATTGTTCGGGCCGTGTGAGGAAGTGGCCAAAACCATACAGAGCCCAAAGCCAAGGGCATTTGATTGGGCAAATATCCTGAGAAAACGGAGTAGCAGCACTGGGAGATAACAAGGTCGTGGGAAATATAACAGCCAAGCTGAAAACATATGTTTACAAACTCAGCCTGAAGATGCCCACTGCCACTGCTGCACCCCCAAGAGTGAGCAGAACCAGAGCCCGCTTTTGTCACACGGAAGAACACAAAATGCTGGCTGTTGAATCAGGAGAACTCAAGTGGAGACGCGAGTTTTATGAAGCTGTGGACTTGGTGCACTCAGAACTGGCGAGAAGATTTGATCAGGACAGCATGCTTATATCAGCAAATAGAGAGGGGGCCGTTATCATCACAGCAAAGGGAGAGGGCACAGAACTGCATTTGACACACAGGCACAGCTGGACACAGATTGCCTGCAGCTCCAATTGAACATGTTGGGAGACATAGCCAAGGGTTCCCCGTGCAGTTGGTTTATGTCTCGGTCTCGCCAAGCTTCAACCACAAACCAGGGCTATGTACAGAGATGTCGAAAACCTGATAAAAGTTGGGCCTCAGTCTGACAATATCTGTTGCAGATTCCTCAGAGAGATCCTTCTCCATCCTTCTTAAGTACAGTAAATCTGAATGTAAATGTACTAAGTTCCTTTCCACCACTTCATTGTTGACACCGTGGGAGCCCCAGCCAACCCAGTGTGCAGCTACGAGGGGAAAAGGCCAAGGGTATCAAATGGGGGTCCTCCTCCGATTTAATCGTGTTTTTGCCATTGGAATTTGGAATGTTTAATTATGATTAGAAATTACATTTCCATTTGCCTTTCAGGCTTCGTAATAAAACTCTGCACATGGCAGATATGACAAATCACTGAAATATACAGACAGTACTTTTATTTTTTATAAATTGTATACTTTAACAATAGCAGAAATAGCTGATCTACAAGCTTACAAAATAATTATGAACATCTCCAATACTTGTGATTAGACGATTATGAAAAAGGTTCCATATCCACTAGTGAAACTGCACAGCGTGGAAATAATCCAGCCGTGTAAAAGCTGGCTCTGTGCTGCCAGCTCCAGTTTACTGGTCTTGCCAGACACGGGTCATTACAATCAATCTACTGACAGTTGGCTGAATGAACCCCTGCAGGTCCATTCTGATGTCGTTGTTGTTTTTGTGTGTGTGTGCGCAGTGGTGGAAAAAGTAGGGATTCAAAATGAACTAAAAGTACCAAAGTATTGGCATAAAAATGTACCAAAAGTAAAAGTGCTCATGCAGAATGCCCGATTATGTCATGTTTTCAAATGTATAATGTCATTTGAAAACAGCAGATCTACATGGTCACTAGCCTGGGCAGCATTCCTTTTCGGGTTTATGATCTGGTCGGGAGCGGATGATATATTAATATTACGTCATGTTGTAGTCATTGATTTATAGTCATCAGGCCGGAACCCTCAAATGAGAACTTCCTTTCCCTTAAACCAGAAGAATAATACCTTCCACGCGGCCTGCGCGATTATAATTTTGTGTGTGCCAAAAAGAGTGCCAGTCACCTCTAGTTGTAAGAGGACACCCTCAGAAAATGGGTCTAGTAATAGAATGGAGAGAGAAAATTAGCTCACACTGTTGGCCTGTGGCCATTATTAAATATTGGAATTGTGAGATGATTTGTGATTTTCTTCCCCCTTTGCTGTCGGTAGGTGGCGGCATTAGAATGGTACTAAAGGAGCACTTCACTTATTTCACCGTTTCAGTCTACTCTCTCTACGCCTCAAGAGGGCTGAGGACAGTTCAGAAACCTGCCAACCAGTGACATCATACCAAGTAGGTTTGGCTATTTCAAAATGCTACAGTATTGTTGCAACACTGGCTTCCATCTCAGTAAAGTAAAAAAGCTGTAGTTTGTATTAGCTTGGAATCCCCACCGGTGATATGATTATAGCTAGGCAGGTCTATTAGCCAGCCAATGAGTGTGTGTAGATGGAAATGTAATGAGCATTCATGGAGGACCAATTGTACGGTATAGTGTTCCTTTTTGTTGACGGTGCAGTGATTAAAACACCCCTGCAACCCCTGCTTGCAAAGTCTTTTCATCTCAGCTTCTCTAGAGTCTATCTCAATCCACAACACAAAGGCAGCAGTCTCCTTTTACAAAAACAAACAATTGAAACATTTTGTGAGACAATATTGTTGGTGATCACATCCAGCCAACAAAAATCTGTAGGGTTCATCCGACAGTCAGACGATATATTGAGTGTAAAGATTACATTTTGACAAAAGTTAATGGAGCACTGAAATGGTGACAGTCCATCCTCTCTTGGGAGCATGAATGTGTTCTGCAAGTTAATGACAATCTACTAGGGGTGTAAGGATGTAGGAGTGTATGGAGGAGGAGTGCATCAAAATGTGAATAGCAACATATAGTATCGTTTGACTTTGTATCGTATCGTATTGTTTTGCAATGCAAATAATCAATTGTATCAATCAAAGTACTCAAAGTGCATTGTATTTAGCTATTTTAGGAGGAAAAAAAGAAAAATATGGGTTTAATTACTTTTCCATTCCATATCGCTAGACTTGGTCTATTGATAAATGTGTATTCTCTGTGTTCATGTCAAGGTACAGGAATGTGTGCAAATATAATGTCAGTGTATTTGCCAGACAATCACTGTGTTTACTTTTGTGTTTGTGTCCTTGTTTGTGTCCTTAGACAGAAGGTTAATCACCTTCCTCTCTGAGCTCTGAGTCATCCAGAGACGCCTGGCACCTCAGTCTGGCTCCATGGACAACAACAAATAAGTGTGCACGTCTGCATGCGTGTTAAAATTACAAATACGGAGGTGCCTGTTGGCCAAGGCAGTTAGGGCTCCTTGTGAGTCACGAGGCCCTGGGTGGACCCCCGTTGTTTCTTCAGTGTTTCTCCTCTCTCTCTGCCCTCTATTTTCTGCCCCTCTCTCCACACTCTTGAAATAAAACATTCAAAGAATGCACACACACAAAACCAAAAATCTTGCTAATATGTGTGCGTTAGCCCATGTGTTGACATTTTAAAGTATATGCCTGGATTGTCACAATCCCAGGATACTACGTATATGGCCCACTAAAGGTGGTGCATGTAAGAAGGAACATGCACACTAAAGCGTGCATATTCGCGTGCGTGTGGAATAGTTTAACCTTGAATGTTTTTGTTACTGGCATGGCACACAAGGTCTCAATGTCAAGCTGGTAATTGCCAAATGCAATTTTAAGACAACATTGTTTACATGCCTGTCACAATTCGCATTACACAATAGACTGATTGGAATTATTTGAGATTATCACAATTATTTTTGCACACCTTCAAAATCGTCTCGATTCAACTGTATAAATTAATCTGTTGAAAGATACCGGAAATAGACGATCTACAAGCTCACCAAGTGTGCTGGAGGTTAATGAATGTAATGATGAATTGCATTTTTATAGCGCTTTTCCAAGTGCTCAAAGCGCTTTACAATGGTTCATTCATTCATACATTGGGAAGTGAAGCGGCGAACAGTCGACGCCAGCGTCCTCACTTCCCACATTCACACACTAATGGTGGCGAGCTCACACCGACCAACTCATTGGAGGCAATGTAGGCATGTAGACAGGAGGAGCCGGGATTCGAACCGCCGACCCACGGATCATTGGACGACCTGTCGATTTGTCATAATCGTTTTCATGTTGAAAAATTAAAAGATGAAATACCACTGCTATTTTTTATGAATATTATATGTCAGTAATTTCTTTGTATATTTCAGTTATTTGTCCTACGCCAAAACGATAATTAAATCGCAATTGTGTGACAATAAATCGTCAACTTAAATTTGTAACTGTGATAGCGCGGCTAAATGAATGTGCTTCTGTGTGTGTGTATTGTGTATTCAGTTCCATCCCTGTGGGTCACAGTGGAGCAGACACAGAATCTGGCCCATGCACCCATCCTCATTTATCTGCTTTTACAACAGCGCTCTCCTCTCCATCTCCTCTCCTGTCATCTGCCTTTCCGCTTGTTTCCCTCTCCCTCATCATATTCTCCAGCTCGCGCTCTCTCTATCTGTCTGTCTTTTTCTCTCCTCTCTATGCCAGTCGTGTCGTGCTACGTATCACACTCACACCTGCCACTTCCAGTGTCGTAAAATAACCAAGTGCATTTACTCAAGTACTGTACACTACATCTCAGTAGCTGATAGGTATTTATTTGATTATGTTTTATTGTTTCATATTTTTATGTTCACATCTTATAACTATGTTAAAAAAGACCTTGTATTGTCTCTCTTGTATCTGTTTGCCCAGGACTGTCCTGTCATACAGTGATGTCATATCAATATTATTAATTCCATTATCAGCTGTCACCCACTCCAGATTGTCAATTATACCAAGGGAAATATGATTAAATGGAAAAACATGGCCGGAAAACCACACGACAACAACCATGGAGAACAAACATACTTTCTCACCCCCTGTGATAAAGAGACAAAAACAGAATCCTAATCACAGAACGTGATTAAAGTCAAAAACAGGTTTCAGATGATCGGACGCCCATGACAGCACGATGACACCTTACTCTGATGGGACCTTTCAACCTATTGAAATGTGACAGCTGAATACTGATAGACATATTTTTAGTATATATGTTTGTGCAAAATGATGTGAATTCATTCAGAGCACTTTGGAGACTTCTCGCTTTTTGTGTGTGTCCAAATCCTTTCAGGTCTTTTCAATATTCTAGTTTCCCTAGAGTTTGTCTTTATTCCTGAGTTGAAAAGGTTTTCGGGTACTTAGCTCTCACTTTTTCAGTGAAGATTATTAAGGTGGAGGGATCTGGTCTTTGCTATTTTCATAGCCTCACTTAGAAATAAAGCTGTCAGTAGCCACTATCAGCTTTAGTCACTAATTGCCTTGCAGATGTTTATTATAAATACTAAACACCTATTCTATACTTTGTCCATTTACTTTTTATGTTTGAAGTGCATTGCTTTTTTATTTTTCCACCACTGGTCACTTCTCTCCCTCTCCCTATCTCTCGTCCCCATCTCTTGTCAGTCTGATTCCCACGCTGTCACACCCAGTCCTCTCTCTCTCTTATCATAATCACCTCAGTCTCTCTCTCTCTCCATCTTCGATTCTCAATCAGTCTTGTTGCATCTTGTCGCACCCTTTTCTCCTCCTCTCCGCCTCCCTTGCTCATACTCTCCCCCTCTCTCTCTCTGTGTGTGATAAGAGTCCCACCTTGGATAACCCTGTAGTGAGTCCCAGAGGTAAGGCTTTCAGACAGACAGGGCCTCGGCCTCAGAGTCAAGGACAAGTCTCTCTGACGAGAGAAGAAAAACATTCCCTTCCAAATCTGCGTGGCAGTCGGAGGCATTGGGGACGCAGCCAGACGGCCTCAACCAGCTGTTAGACATTGTTACTCAAGTAACTTATTCATACATTCACCCAGCAGGCCTGACGTTCACCTGACCTCTGAGCGTGTCGGGATATGTCGGAGTATCTGTGGATGCAAATTAAGCCAGTGGGCAGCAAATAAGGTATCAGCTACTGTATGTCGACTTGTGTGCTGTATTGCATGACCTTACAAGTACAAATCATTATCTCGTTAGCAGTGCCCTGGATGCTCAACCAGTTAACATGCAGACCAGGCCACACCACAAGTTTTGTTTTGTTTCTCTGTGTTATCTCTTGCCTTCGTTTCAAGGCTTCCGATCTCCTGTGGATAAAAATGAAGGCATTAATTCTGTGTGGTGGGCTCCAAATTAAGGGCTGTCTAGCCAAATGTAAGGGCCTTGGAAATGGTGCAGGGATCTGAATAAGTCTGCCTGCCCTCCCCTTCCCCCACTGCAACAGTGAAACAGACACAAGCCAACATAACATAATATAAGGAAGGATTCCTGTTGCATTGTAGAAACTGTTCAGTCTCTCAATATTGGCCAACATGAACAAGTGAAGCATTTTGCTGTGTGTGTGTGTGTGTGTGTGTGTGTGTGTGTGTGTGTGTGTGTGTGTGTGTGTGTGTGTGTGTGCACAGATCGGCTATTCTCACTAATTCAGAATTTATTGTAAAAACCATTCGCTATAATCATTCAATAGGGACTGAGTAATAATCAATAAATTATTGTATTAAATGATCGATGTTTTTGTTTTAATCGATGCACCCCTTCTATGGCCTTTATGCTAGTAGCCTCCTCCTTCCCTCACTCCCTGTCCTTGTACTCCATGCCTTCCCACTCACCCTCCCTCCCTCCCTGCGCGCCTCCTCTCCTCCCCTGCTGCCCTCCAGAGTGAGGGGCCCATTGTTTCCTCACGACAAAGGAGCCAGCCAGCCAACAAAAAGCCTCTCTGTCCTCGAGAGCAGAGAGAGAGAGAAACAGATAAGGAGAGAGAACGAGAGAGGGAATGACAAAGAGCAATAGTGAACAAGAGATGAGAAAAAGAAGAGGGGAGCACAGAGTGAGAAAACAGGAGGGGTGGGTGGAAAGAGACAGGCAGGCAGGCAGGCAGGCAGACAGACAGACAGACAGACAGACAGACAGACAGACAGACAGACAGACAGACGAGTACATCTGATCTCAATAACTTTCTAGTTATGGAGAGAAAGGGGAGGAGGGGAAGTAGAGAGATACCTTATCTAACTCTCTAATGATAGAGGGCAAAATGCCAACAGCACAACTACAATGAGCGAGAGAGAGAGAGAGAGAGAGAGAGAGAGAGAGAGAGAGAGAGAGAGAGAGAGACAGAGAGAGAGACAGAGACAGAGAGAGAGACAGAGAGAGAGAGAACCAGAGGAGGACAGCGCTGTCACGATTAGGAAATTGTACTAATTGTCACACAAACAATTGTGATTAACAATTTAATAGTGTTATTGTCGTTGAAGACTGGAACGTGACATGAATATAAACATTTCCGTTCGGTTTCAGGCTTTGAAGTTGCACAGGGCAGATATGGAAAATAATCTAAATATACAAATACATTACTGACATATTTAATAACTTCATACTCAATAGTATCCAATAATTATATTCAGATATAAAATAAATCACACCCGTGTGAAGTGAGGGGCAATCTTATCATCGTACATCATCATACATAATCTCATTCTGGCCAATCCGAATTTGCGTCCTCATCTACGTCTTCACTGTATGCGTTACGCAATGTTTGTGTTTACACGAACAATCAAAATTGTCCATTCATTGTCAATGGGATTTAAGGTTTGTGTAGGACAATGTTTGTGTTAGCTCATACACCAAAAGCTGGACAAAAAAAACACACCAGTGTAAAGTGAGTGGCACTCTATCATCTCATGCTGGCCAATCAACATTTGTGTCCTCACTTTTCTTTTCAATATGTACTTTGCTCATCGCTATGGGGTGATCAGCCAATCACAAGCCAATGTTTGTGTTTATTCAAACCCGGAAAGCTGGGCATAAGGATCCCTAAAAAAAACATGAATCGTGGAAATAGCTGATCTACAAGCTCACAACGTGTTGCAGTGTTATGTAATAAATGTGACGGGCCTAGAGGGGGACCCAGAGACAGACAGCACAATATGAGACAGAGTCAGGGCCGCCAAGCAACGTGCATCTTCATTACATCCCTGGGTTTGACTCCAGTGGTGGAACGCAAGTAACTAAGTGCATTGACTCAAGTTCTGTACATCTGTGGTTCTCCAAATGTATTCATGTCAAGGGTTCTCACATTTTCAAAGAGAAATTAACTGCTGAGACGAACTGTAAAAACAGAATATTTCTGTTTTCCCATCTGAAAATGTTCTATGCCAGGGAGAAGATTTGTGATAAAAAATAAGTAAAATATTTACTCCACTACAATTATTTGACGTCTTTAGTTACTGGTTACTTTGCAGATTTAGAAAACCTATATATTACTTTAGCTATTTTCAAAGTAGAATCTTTGAAAAAAGTTTATATCTTGGTGCCAATACTTTTGTAGGCTACCTTTACTCAAATCAGATTCTGAATACAGGATGTTTACTTTTAACAGAGAATTTCTACATTGTGGCACTGCTATAGTTTTAGTCTTGCACCACTAGCCGCTTCATTACAGCTCAGACTCTAACTGGGAATGTTTTATACCCACACTGGTACTCTAGTGTCTGCAGCTGGTACTCTATAGTGTCTGCAGCTGGTACTCTAGTGTCTGCAGCTGGTACTCTAGTGTCTGCAGCTGGTACTCTAGTGTCTGCAGCTGGTACTCTAGTGTCTGCAGCTGGTACTCTAGTGTCTGCAGCTGGTACTCTAGTGTCTGCACTGGTACTCTAGTGTCTGCAGCTGGTACTCTATAGTGTCTGCAGCTGGTACTCTAGTGTCTGCAGCTGGTACTCTAGTGTCTGCAGCTGGTACTCTAGTGTCTGCACTGGTACTCTAGTGTCTGCAGCTGGTACTCTATAGTGTCTGCAGCTGGTACTCTAGTGTCTGCAGCTGGTACTCTAGTGTCTGCAGCTGGTACTCTAGTGTCTGCAGCTGGTACTCTAGTGTCTGCAGCTGGTACTCTAGTGTCTGCAGCTGGTACTCTAGTGTCTGCAGCTGGTACTCTAGTGTCTGCAGCTGGTACTCTAGTGTCTGCAGCTGGTACTCTAGTGTCTGCAGCTGGTACTCTAGTGTCTGCAGCTGGTACTCTAGTGTCTGCAGCTGGTACTCTAGTGTCTGCAGCTGGTACTCTAGTGTCTGCAGCTGGTACTCTAGTGTCTGCAGCTGGTACTCTAGTGTCTGCAGCTGGTACTCTAGTGTCTGCACTGGTACTCTAGTGTCTGCACCCTGGGCATGTATTATTTACGCCTGGAGTTAGTATTTGACAGACCGAGGGGATTATTTAACCCTGGAGTTAGTATGTGACAGACAGAGGGCATTATTTCACACAATACAAATAACACAATTTAGTCAAGGCAGGATTTAAGAATATGTGCTTATTTAAAGTGCTGAAGGCAAATCGTGTAAATTTATGGCATACATGTTTTCATGGCATACCAAAGTTTCCCCAGATGCAGCCCAGGGCATGCTCTAATGATTTAGCTAGGGCACCCAAGTCAGCGACCTTCCGGGTCGCCACAGCAGCCAAATCCAATATCGCCACCACATATAAACAGGGATGTAATGTTTGAACCAGATGATCAATGTTTGAACCAGATGACCAGATGATCAACATATGCAAACATATGCAAACTTGTGTATTTCAAATTTTTTGACAATTAGATATATGTTGAAATGCTTATCTTTATGATTGGGTGGAAGTATAATTTGTATATTTCCAAGATGGCAGTTATAGGAAGATTTGTTATACCCAAATCTTCCTATAACACTCTTGGTAAACCTGGTGTATTATGATGATTAAATATACACTAGAGCACTTCAATTTGCTTATTACCAATATGGTCACTATTCACCTAAATCTATTGTACATTTTCGCCCAGATTGAGTTAAACTCAAAACAAATGAGAGATGAGATTTTGAAACAAAACAAGTAGGCTAAGTAGTAAGTAAGTTTTGATACAGCTAACATATGAAACAGTACAAGTACAATTTTAACATTGTTTAGATTTTAAACAATACGTTTAGATCAAACCAGCAATCATTGATATTTTGCCGCACGCACAGGATTGATGACAACATGTACACCTAATGTCTGGTACTTTCTTCTTCAAGTAACTGGAGAAGCGATTTTTGGGGGGCTTATCAGTGATGAGCTCATGGATGATGACATGTAGGGTTAACTGCTGCTTTGTAACAAGAAAAAAGGGCTCTCAAACTAACCTGGATTCGATTTATCTGCACTACAGCCTTGAAACCAAACCATCCTGAAAAGGACACAAGAATAGTTCTGTACCTGGCCCATGCTGGGGCCAATGGCCATAAAGGCATTTGTCTATCAATTATAGTTCATGCAATCCACTTATTTGAGACATGAGCATCACATCTCTGGATTGGCTTTGGCTCTCTTCCATGTGCTAACAGGTTGTGAATATAGGCTGTTTTGGAGGCAACACTGGATCTGACAGGTTGCCCTCACCTTGGAGCCTGTGCAGATCAACTCTGATGTCTAGTGACTCCTTTATCTGCGTCTTCAGCTATCTCGATTCCTCATACATCTAGCGATTCTAGACAGTTGTGATTTTCACATCAGCATCTTTCTTTAGCACATCCATGTGGTTTCAGTGGCTAGTCAGTAGTCCCATCCCACTGCTATTGTGTCTGCATGGTTGTCATATTCATGGTTTCAGTATATGGGACTCCATAACATTAAGTAGTACAAGTAAGTAGGTCAGAGTGCCTTCTTATCAGAGTCGGAGGTGCCCAAGATCAAAGCCATGGCATAGTCATAGAGGGTACACGTGACATCATCATACGCAGAAGTTATGCGGGAACGCCTACTGAGTGGAAAAAAAACACTTTCTGGCCTTGGCAGCCCATACCTCCAAACAGAAATCTGCATTAAACGACATTACACTCACTTTGCCACTCACTTTATGCATGCACAATTTGCACATACTATTGTGGTTGAAAGGTGAGTGCAGTCTATACTGAGCAACCAGGCCATGTGAGGCCATTGCCTGCACCAATAATGAGGGTCCAGGCGACAACATACAGTATGAGAACCTTCCAATGTTTCTAAGGATAAAGAAAAAACAAGTTTGCCAATATAGTGTCAAAAGTTAAGGTACAACAAGGTATTTTCATATTGCCTCCATCTTGGACATTGCAAATTAGGTGTCCACAGACACACCCAATCATAAAGATAAGTATTCCAAAATGTTTCTTATTGTCAAACATCCTGAAATGGACACTAAGTTTGCATTTGTAGCTCATCTGGTTCAGAAGATATAGCCAAAACCGTTTTCAGGTGGCAGCCATATTGGATTTAGCCACTATGGCGACTGTGAAGGTCACCGGCTCAGGCCCCCTAGCTAAATCATTAGAACATGCCCTGGACTACATCTGGGCCAAATATGGTGCTTTTAGACTGATTAGCACGAAATATCCCTAAGGGCCTGGACTAAAGAGGCCAATTGTCACTATAAATTATATAAAAGTGGTTTCTTCACAATTGATCTTAAATCAGAATATTTCATTATATTCCCCATATATGAAAACATAAAAGAGGACATTTCAGTCTATTTTCTAGAAAGAAAATGTGTTTTATTATGTTTCAGCATAGTGGTGGCTATGGTGGCAGCATGTGTATGTACACACTAAACAGTACATTGCTGTCTCAGTGAAATATGACCATTTCCTGTCCCTTTTCTCCCTGTGGAATGTGTGTAGGGGGGAAGAAAAACAAATCACACAGATTATAACAGGTGTGAAACATACAGGTAAATGCATGGTTCTCTATAGAGTATCAAGGTAATCTCATTGCAGGGACATAAACAGCCTTATTTTTAATATGTCTTTCAACTGGAGGGACATAATACACTGCTTCCCTCTTAACACCACAAACGCCTGGGGGTATTTAAGACCATTAAATCAGAGCGCCCAACAATTTGCAGCAACGGAGCACATTTAGCGACGCACCAGGCGCCATCCCAGATGTAGCTGAAGTAGCTAGATGTAGCCAAAACACCCCCGAGGCGATCGACAACAACGGGAGGTATGATTCATTCTAATCAATCGTCAATAAAGTATTGACGATATTCAGACCGCGGCCATCTTGCCAGGAAGGTGCTATAACTAGGTGCAACTTCCCATAGACAGCCCATCCAAACAGAAAAGTCCTATCCGATTGCATTAAACAACGTCAAACTCACCAACATTGCAACTGTGCGAAAAGCTTGAATTATCCTCTTTCTATCTGCAAAGTGTTTGTTTCATGAAGCTTGAATTATCCTCTATCTGCAAAGTGTTTGTTTCATAAAGCTTGAATTATCCTCTTTCTATCTGCAAAGTGTTTGTTTCATAAAGCTTGAATTATCCTCTTTCTATCTGCAAAGTGTTTGTTTCATAAAGCTTGAATTATCCTCTATCTGCAAAGTGTTTGTTTCATAAAGCTTGAATTATCCTCTTTCTATCTGCAAAGTGTTTGTTTCATAAAGCTTGAATTATCCTCTATCTGCAAAGTGTTTGTTTCATAAAGCTTGAATTATCCTCTATCTGCAAAGTGTTTGTTTCATAAAGCTTGAATTATCCTCTTTCTATCTGCAAAGTGTTTGTTTCATAAAGCTTGAATTATCCTCTATCTGCAAAGTGTTTGTTTCATAAAGCTTGAATTATCCTCTATCTGCAAAGTGTTTGTTTCATAAAGCTTGAATTATCCTCTATCTGCAAAGTGTTTGTTTCATGAAGCTTGAATTATCCTCTATCTGCAAAGTGTTTGTTTCATAAAGCTTGAATTATCCTCTATCTGCAAAGTGTTTGTTCATAAAGCTTGAATTATCCTCTATCTGCAAAGTGTTTGTTTCATGAAGCTTGAATTATCCTCTATCTGCAAAGTGTTTGTTTCATAAAGCTTGAATTATCCTCTATCTGCAAAGTGTTTGTTCATAAAGCTTGAATTATCCTCTATCTGCAAAGTGTTTGTTTCATAAAAATCCACTGTAGACTTATGTGCTACTTCCTGTCAATAAATTCTGTGCAGTTCATTTTCCCTGCATCCCTCCACATCTGCCGGTTATAGCGCCACCATGAGGCCGATTTCTGCAAAACACATTGTTTATATTAGTCGCACAGATTTCATCCAAATCTCACGCAAATCGGTACACATGATCTCTGTTGTCATGTGATCAAGACGCATTTTGCCAAACATCACACACACTCCTATCCTCCTGGTGGGGAGACCTGTGCCCAGAAGGGCACTTTTTCTAGTTCAGCCATGATCCACCGCACATTGCAGATAATGACGCAACCACCCAACACAATTCAACATAATAGTAAACTTTAATTTGTTAGACAATAGACAGACATGTTTGTGCCAGTGATTTGATTTAATGACATGACTCTTGATCAACTCTTTTCACGCTTGGACCGCTAAGAAGTTCGATGAGCCAATAATTGATTTCTGGATCTCAATCAATTCTGAACCAGGCCTGAAATAGAATCCCGGGTTTCGATCTCCATTCCCTATTAATAATACTGAAGCTTGTATGCAATTTACTTCGTTCTATATGACTGGAGTTTACTTCTCTGTCTTTTAATGGTACTTATTTAGCTATATGCCTTTTATGACAGTACTAGACTAATAAAGTCTATTATCTTTAGAAAAGCAGAACAAAAAAATCAATACAGGGTTTTGTTCTAATGGGGCTATGGGCTATTTATTATACTATTGTCTTTGATGTCAAATTGATTCCCCTGCTGGTGTACCAGTCATTGACCTTGACTTATAGATGTGACTTTAATAAATGTCAGAGGTTCTAGATGTCTCCTTGTAGCTATGCTGCAGCTGCACACACCCTCAAGGCATTACAGTAGCTGACACCAGGCTATGAGTAAAGAATAGCTTTTGACAACAAATTTTGATTTAGTTTCAGTCTTTTGAATGAAATGTCATTTTAATTTCACTAAATGTAGTTTTAGTCATATATAGGACTAAATATAAATTTTTAGGCGACTAATACATGTACAGTTGATGACGTCTTAATGGCTGAGTAGTGAGTACAAAGTTGTCCATAAATCCTAGTAGCACTGGTGGGAGAAGATATAGTCCAGTGGTGGGAGGGTGTCCAAACTTTGTTAAAACAAATATTAGATTATTCCAAGGCAACTGCATTTCCTGTCATACCTTTGGACCAAGTCACATACAAATGCATCACATTACAATAGTTTTATTTAACTATAGTGCAATATCAATAATCAATATAATCAATAGTCTTTTGTTGGCAGTGTACCCAAATCTAAGTCTCGCATCTTTGCTGTGAACAAAACAAAAGCAATTCAGCCCCTTTCTCAGCCCCCCCCCCCCCCCCCCCCCCCCATTAATGTCATTTTGTTTAAATGGCAGTGTGTAGCCAAATGTAACCAGGGGTGAAAAGAGGACTCTCTACAAAATAACCTTTCTTTCACATCAGCTGAAGCCCACCACACACCGGCTGCGTCCCCCGCGCGTCGCCGCGCGGACGGACACAGCCGCCTCCATTATTTCCAATGAACCTATCGCACACCGGCTGCGTCCGACGCACGCTGGCACCGCTGTTCTATTTTCCAGGCGTTGCCGCGCGGCCTCCACCCGGCTATCCGTGGGCGTGGCAATGGAATATAGTCAACAAAACTCCCCAGCCGCGTGGTAGGGTAGCGCGCCGCGTCCTGTTGGTGTTGCCGTGCGGCTATGGCGCGCGGGAATACTGTGCCACGGCGGTCGCAGACGGTGTGTGTCGGGCTTGAGAATGAAGCCCGACACACACCGACACACACCGTCTGCGGCGCGGACGCGGCGCCGCCTGGAAAATAGAACTGGGTTCTATCGGCGCGCCAGGCGACGCGGCGCGACGCGGCGGACGGAGCCGGTGTGCGATAGGTTCATTGAAAATAATGGAGGCGGCTGTGTCCGCCGCGCGGCGGACGCAGCCGGTGTGTGGTGGGCTTTAGACAACACCTCCAACTAATTCTACAGATGCTATGTATCTCAGAAGTGTATGAATTTAATTTCAATTTAATTCCAAATGGTCAGTGGTCACAGGCCATATTTTAAATGGCCTGTGAGTGTGACCATATAAAACCCTCTGCCCTTGAGCCAGTTGGCCTCCAGGGTCAGACTTTTTGGAGCCGTCTAACATAGGCTAAATCAGTGGTTCCAAAACCACACATGTGCACAGAGGCACAGTGGTGAGACAAGTCCAAGTGCGGCTCGGGGTCAACCGGTCAACCATTTCAATCACATCTTTAGCCAAGGAAAAAATCCAGATGTCACGTGATCGACTTTGAAACTTTGATTCAATACAATACACAGTGCAAACAAATTAGTGTGCAGACTGTTCATCATATCCTCACTTAACCTGAGACATCAATACCTCGAGCTGGATGTATAACAGGCTCTAAGGAGCCCGAGGGAGGGAGGGAGAGAGAGAGAGAGAGAGAGAGAGAGAGAGAGAGAGAGAGAGACACACACACACACACAAACATGCGTTTGTATGTGCGTGCACTAGAGACGAGCGTGTGAATGAAGAACATAAACTATAGAGTGAGTGACAGACATAAAGAAAAAGAGAATGCTGGTTCACAAAGACAGAGCACATAAGAAGGACAGGGGAGGACAAAGGCCACAGCGGAGCTGGACCAGAACATTGTTACGGAGCTGGGAGTTGAACTGCCAGTGGCCTGGGAACAGAACAGTCCCCCAAGGACATTCCATTGAATGTCCAGTCAGTCTGAATAGAAACATTGCACAATATGAACATCTCTGACGCAGCACTTCACTAAATTCACAATGGGAGGCACATCTTGTGTGAGTCCTATTAACCACTTTTAACCCTAGAATTTCCATGTTTTCCCGTGTCATTATGGGCATTATGTTGGGCTAATTTCTAAAATAGCACAATGGGAGACCCATTTTGTATGACAACTAACCACTTTGCCCCCGGTATCGTAGTCGGCCATGTCATTATGATAGAGAGTGAATGCATTTTCCGTCACCGGCGGCAGCCCCGGCGCCAACTGCCAATAGAAGCCGCGGCAGGAGAGAGTGAGTGCATTTTCCATCACTGGCGGCAGCAGTCCCGACACCCTACCGCAGACCCTAACCCTAACCTGACACCCTACCCCAGACCCTAACCCAAACCCGACACCCTACCCCAGACCCTAACCCAAACCTGACACCCTACCCCAGACCATAACCCTAACCCGACACCCTACCCCAGACCCTAACCCGACACCCTACCCCAGACCCTAACCCTAACCTGACACCCTACCCCAGACCCTAACCCTAACCTGACACCCTACCCCAGACCCTAACCCGACACCCTACCCCAGACCCTAACCCTAACCTGACACCCTACCCCAGACCCTAACCCTAACCTGACACCCTACCCAGACCCTAACCCGACACCCTACCCCAGACCCTAACCCGACACCCTACCCAGACCCTAACCCGACACCCTACCCCAGACCCTAACCCAAACCTGACACCCTACCCCAGACCCTAACCCTAACCTGACACCCTACCCCAGACCCTAACCCTAACCCGACACCCTACCCCAGACCCTAACCCGACACCCTACCCCAGACCCTAACCCTAACCTGACACCCTACCCCAGACCCTAACCCTAACCTGACACCCTACCCCAGACCCTAACCCGACACCCTACCCCAGACCCTAACCCTAACCTGACACCCTACCCCAGACCCTAACCCTAACCTGACACCCTACCCCAGACCCTAACCCGACACCCTACCCCAGACCCTAACCCGACACCCTACCCAGACCCTAACCCGACACCCTACCCCAGACCCTAACCCAAACCTGACACCCTACCCCAGACCCTAACCCTAACCCGACACCCTACCCCAGACCCTAACCCAAACCCGACACCCTACCCCAGACCCTAACCCGACACCCTACTCCAGACCCTAACCCTAACCTGACACCCTACCCCAGACCCTAACCCTAACCTGACACCCTACTCCAGACCCTAACCCTAACCCGACACCCTACTCCAGACCCCATTTTTAACCGGCAACGCATGTCGGGAACTGCTGCTGTTATCAGCAGTTGCGGCGTCTGGACCGGCGTCCGCCAAACCGACCGACACTGCCGTAGCACTCAGCCACAGCGCCGCGTCTAATTGCGTGTGCGCGGCACACACACACACACACACACACACACACACACACACACAGTATTGAAATCCGTATATTGGATCTTCAGTTAGGGCATTTTTATTGGCATCTGGTGGGATGCTTCCCGTTGAGAAACAGATGGGTAATAGCATCTATAAAATATAATGACGCAGTGTGTTGCACAACACAATATTGTGTATGGTTACAGCTACCCGGGGTGACATTAGAAACACCACACGTTATGCAGAGAAACATTTTCTATACAATAAGGCTTGATTTTTTTGCTTTCGACAGCCTCCTGTGAATGTTTGCGTTGCTGGGGAGTGGGGACAGGTGGATGGCATGTCGAATAGCAACCGCTGTGGATAAGAAGGGCCATTTGTGGAATCCTGCAGTGAGTGTATAAAGAAGCCTTAAACGTCTTCTTCGGCCCCAGTTATCTCTTCACTTTACTGCCCCTTCCATGCCGTTTACTATTCTGTTTCATTCACCATAGTTTTTTCTATTATTCTGTCCATTTGCAGTCTGGCAATGCTCTCTATTTCTCCTTTCCCACGGATCACACCGCTTCATCTCTCTCTCAAAAACGATTAAGGGATTTGTCGGCTGAAATGACGACGACGTGGCACGCACGCATGCACTCACGCACACAATTTGCAGCTCTACTAAGTGTTGTTCAACGTTTTTTATCAGCAATTGTCAGGCCCCACTAAACTGGCTTCAGCTAGAAGGCATTTTTCTTTGTATGGAACAACGATTTCCATGCATTTCCTTCCCACCAAAAAAAATTAAAATAAATATTACCCAATGAGAAAAGTACTGGTCCAGATTAATTATAGTTTACAGCTTTCTTTAATCCTTCAATACAATGCAGCATAACATGTCCTTTAAACAGTAAACCATAAGCAGGCAACACCGCTGAGTGAATAATACTGAGTATCCTAAATTACTCAACAGTGTAACAATATTACACTTATTACTAACTTAGAGTAATATAATACAGCTTTAAGTTGTATAAGAGAGGCTGACCTAGTGAAAAAGATATAGGTTATAGTGAAACTGCAGTCGCAGCCGTTTGACACAGAACTGTCACTATAGGCTCTGGCACGGTTCACCTGAAGGCAAGAAGATGTTCTGTTCCTAGTGAAACCATAGCCCTGCATCCGAGAAGGCCGGCTCAATGCTGCTCATTGTTCGGCTCAAAGAAAGCAGATAGTCGCTTCACAGAAATGCCTAATCTATGATGCACCGAAAATAGCAGATCTACAAATTCAGAATGGGTCGCATCCGTGACCCATTGTGAGCTTGTAGGTCTGCTATTTTCAGAATCAGACACCGCTATACGGAGAAAGACGAATCAGGCTCAACAGTCCGCACATTTCAGTAGTAACGTCACATGCACTCCGTCAACATTGTCTCCAGGCATGAGAACCTGTCGTAATGTGTACGAGACTTGGCTCAGGTCCAAGTATCTGTGCATAATCTTTTAACTACAGTATGCTTAATCGCTCTTTAAGCTGTGTAAGCATATAGTACTCTTGTGTACATTACATCTCATTATCTACAGCAGAGGTGGGCAACTTTGACGATGGAGAGAGCCACTATATTTCCACACTCACTCCAGAGGGCCGCATTGCATATTACTGTCGTGGCATCTATAGATCAGCTATTTTTGCTATATTGCTATATTTGAATTGAAATACTGAATTATTGTTTTGCTTTTTTTTTATTAGAATCCTGAAAAATAACCTTTTATTCAAATGGATTTAGTTTTAGTTATGATAACTTTATGAACTAAATACAAATTGTACACAAAAAGACAATACTACTAATAAGTACTAGTCATTTAATACTAGTCATTAAGTATACTGTAATTAAAGCGGGTCATGTTTGCATGGAATTGGAATTGCAACAGCTGAAATCAATACTATATCAGTATTCTGATGTTAACCTGCGGGCCGCATTAAGTGAAGGTGGGGGCCGTGTGTGGACCCCGGGCCGCCAGTTGCCCACCCCTGATCTACAGTATATGCCCAGTGTATTGTACCACATCCAGTCCCGCCTTGTGTGGCTTACTTCTTCTGTATCAGTGATGACTCATATCTTCCGACCACATAATGTGACTTGTGCAAATGTAAATATTGTGTGTGTCTGTGTGCGCGGCTGCATGTGCGTGCGTGTGTGTGTCAATTTGTATACTTTATATTTCTACTCCACTGCCATCTCAGAAGCAAGTATTGTACTTTTTATTCCACTACAATTATTTGAAGACTTCAGTTTACTAGTTAATTTCCAGAAAAAAAATATTATTACAAAACATTAAGTAAGCCCTATTTTATTGCGACTGCGGCAGGTCACAGATTACTATGAAAACCTGAAAAACCTGCTCCGTCACTCACGCCTCCATATATGGTTGTCAGTCCATCACGCCTCGTGACACACTCCATATATGAAGATCATGACGGCACGCCTATATGGCTGTCTCCTCTTCATATATGAAGATCACGACTATGTCGATCTGACATCATCAAACCCTGGCCTCTACACTCGAGACACGCTACCTGTTTTTCATTGTGCATTTTTTGATCAATGAGAAGTAGGAGAAATATATGGGAATGTCAATATGGCCATATTGTGACAGTCTCATGATAACCAGTGTGGTTGCCGCGACGTGAGTCACACTTGCAAATGAACCAAGTTGGTACAACACATGGATCTCCATAATGTGGAGCTGACCATCATCACCTGGATCTCCAAGATCATGATGCCAGCAACTCTACATCTGACCTCATTGACACCAGATTAATAGTTTAAAACTTTAAATGCTGCTTGTCAACTGTGCCGTATTAAGAAGCTTTGTTGTTTCAGCCCTCAGGGCGTCTTACTAGTACTTTGTCTATTCAAAAATAGACAAAGTACTACTACAAGTTCACAACTCGTCACATTGTTGTGATGAACTTGTAGATGTAGATTGTCTATCTTCGAGAAGATTTGATCACATTTTGGAAACATTTGAGTGTATATCCTACTTTTACTTTGGTCCTGGTGGTATATTTTGATGTCAACACTTTTGTACTTTTACTCCATAAATCTAGTGTAAACACACTAGTGTAGAACTAGTTCCACACTGTGATATTTCTATTTTTACTTAAGTAAATATTTTTCCCCCACTGCTTGCTGCAGAAGGGTAGGCCTAATTCAACTGAAATGTCCTGTCACAACCTTACTAGAGGAGAGAATGACAACACAACCAAACTCACCATACAGTAACTTACTGGCCACTGGTCCCTGGACACTGGTCCCTGACTCCCTGGACACTGGTCACTGAACACTGGTCCCTGACTCCCTGGACACTGGTCCCTGACTCCCTGGACACTGATCACTGGCCCCTGACTCCCTGGACACTGGTCCCTGCAGACTCCCTGGACACTGGTCACTGAACACTGGTCCCTGACTCCCTGGACACTGAACACTGGTCCCTGACTCCCTGGACACTGGTCCCTGACTCCCTGGACACTGGTCCCTGACTCCCTGGACACTGAACACTGGTCCCTGACTCCCTGGACACTGGTCACTGAACACTGGTCCCTGACTCCCTGGACACTGGTCCCTGACTCCCTGGTCACTGAACACTGGTCCCTGCAGACTCCCTGGACACTGGTCCCCATGGACACTGGTCCCTGACACCCTGGACACTGGTCCCTGCAGACTCCCTGGACACTGGTCCCTGCAGACTCCCTGGACACTGGTCACTGAACACTGGTCCCTGTCTGACTCCCTGGACACTGGTCCCTGCAGACTCCCTGGACACTGGTCCCTGACTCCCTGGACACTGGTCCCTGACTCCCTGGACACTGATCACTGGCCCCTGACTCCCTGGACACTGGTCACTGAACACTGGTCCCTGACTCCCTGGACACTGGTCCCTGACTCCCTGGTCACTGAACACTGGTCCCTGCAGACTCCCTGGACACTGGTCACTGAACACTGGTCCCTGACTCCCTGGACACTGGTCCCTGACTCCCTGGACACTGGACACTAGTGAACAGGTCATGCAGAGCAGGCCCTGGAGGCAGGCTTTCCATCCAATCAAATGCTACGACTGCAGCGCTGCACCAGCAGTTGGTCACTGCTACAAGGTCACCAGGAACCATGTGATTCAGCTACACCGGCCTGTGCTAATGACCAATCAGCACAGGCCGGTGTAGCTGATTGGTTCCTGGTTCGATCCCCGGCGCCTGCTGGCTTGTTGGCGCTGGGGTGTCCTTGAGCAAGACACTGACTGAACCGATGAGGAGGTTGGGTCTCCTGCGTGGAAATCAAACATCTTAACCACTAAGCCGAAGAGAGTGGCTCCTGGGAGATATTAGACTTTTAGGACACCAGGCTGAGGTTGTGAGCCACTCTGCTCCACTGTCTGTGTGTGAATGTAGGAATGAATACCAGCAGTCACGTTATATCCTTTAGGATTCTTGTTTTTTTCTTACTCAACTGAGTGCTTTCTTCTTGAAAGAGGGAATGTGTAACGCATATTGTAAAGTTATTTGGATAAAGGCATGATTGATAGATAGATCAATCTATTATAGATCAATAAATACATTGAGATCTAGCCATATTGATCCATCAATAAACAGACAGACAAATGGACCTTTCATGATCCAGAATGAAATGCAGTTGTCATAGCAACACCATAGGGATAAAACAGGTAAGAGCAGAGTACAAAAGCATCATACAGGTAAGTAGTGTGTGGTAACCGTGGTAACACTAATTTAAAAACACTAATTTAAACATGATATCCATTAAAGAATAAAGGCAATTTAACATCATACCTGCGTGGCTCTCTGTGCAATGGAGAGGTCAAAATACACCAAATTAAAAAAGGTAGTCTACCTTAGGCTACCTATTTTATTTTAACAGAACCAGCTCAGAATCAACATATGTTCAATTTATGTTGGGTTGTAATTAAAATCAGCACCCCCGCTTGACCCATCTGTTATATGATGCTACAGCACTGATAAGTGCACAAAGGGGGCCTCATACAC
Organism: Protomyctophum parallelum; assembly: GCF_964188405.1. Lineage (NCBI taxonomy): Eukaryota > Metazoa > Chordata > Actinopteri > Myctophiformes > Myctophidae > Protomyctophum > Protomyctophum parallelum. Next base: position 33,861,010 of record NC_139706.1, read on the forward strand.
ATAGCCTACTGTCACTGCATGCCAATGAATAGGTACAGTGTAATTTATACCTGAATGTAAAGCCTATAGGCTAGAATACACACACACACACCTTTTCTAAACTCATATCCCGAGGCCAGGACATGATACATAACGCTGTGTGAATGACTCAATTACTAGCTAACACACACACACACACACACACACACACACACAAAAGCAGTGCACAGGCAGACACAGGCAAACCGGTTCTGTTGAAAGAATCCTTGTACAATATATTAAAGTATACCTTGTCTCTCTGACGGTCTGACCCTCCCACCAAAAAGACTTACTGCAACAAACTCGATTCACTCAGGTAAGGTTTCAGATTAAATGGACAAACATTCTACATATAGGCTAGCCAAAGCTGCAAGAGAACACAGAAAGCACGGGTTTGAAACGGCGTGCAAACATGAGTATCAATGCCTACATCTTTTGCAAAGAAATAAAAACAAACACTTTACCTTGCTGTGGTTGAGTTTCACACATAAACAATAAGGTCCTCAGGCGAGTGAAAACTCCGTCGGCATGGTGGGAGGTTAAGTGAAATAGGCAGCAGGCCTGCAGATAGGCTAATAATAATAATAAACAGACCCTTCAACGCAATTTTACAAACGTGAGCTTTTCACTTTGAAGCGCCGTTCAGCTGCGCTAGAGACACAAACACAAACTCCTACGCGACAGGTAACCAGACCTGTGCCTCAGGTAGTTTCAAAGCCACTCCCCTTTGTTTGAGGTGCGTGTGCGTGCACTTCAAAGGGGCGTGGCTTTAATGTACCTGCCTGGAGCATAGACTGGAGCAGGGGAGTACAGTAACGTAACTACGTCACTCACTCGCCTGATGTCAACAACAGACATTGGTGCGTGGGTGGGTCGGTGGCATTCATTCTGGTTCATCCATGGCTAGTTTCACAGTATTGTATTCCTGCTAGTGTTTCCTTGTTTTATTTTACTGAGACAGATTTAGGGGACTCACGTTTGCTTTATTGTATTAATAACTAACTAGCTATTGAATGGTAAGTCAATCTCAATGCAAGATGATAGACTTTTTCTAGTAAAAGTAGGCTACGAATACAATGCAGTACTCTCTATGCAGTATGCAAGGCCAGTCAACTATTAGGCCCAGTAGACTACAAAAATAAATAAATAAAAAATAGGCTATATTTAATCTACAAAATCACAATGTGATTATGTGTCGTAAGCTTGTAGATCGGCTATTTTCAAATAGACAATATTTAAAATCGGGCTAAATTGATTCATAATGTAGGCCTATGTTTTGTACTAAATCTGCAAATGTATAGTCCTATTTAAATATTGAAATACAGTACAAGTTAGCATATTGAAAAATTGACATAGGTAGGCTTACTTTCCAACACTGTAAATAAGGACACACAACAGCAGGAATGAGATGTGTCAGCAACATTGTCAGCGTTGTAAAATACCATAACCATAAACACAGGCCAGCTTGTGTCCCTTGACTAGCAAACATTGCCCTTTATATTTGCCATTGTTATGACTGCACTGGAAGATACACAGGTCAATTCAAAATGTATTTTATATTTGCCATTGTTATGACTTCACTGGAAGATACAAAGTTCAATTCAAAATGTATTTTATATTTGCCATTGTTATGACTTCACTGGAAGATACAAAGTTCAATTCAAAATATATTTTATATTTGCCATTGCTATGTCTTCACTGGAAGATACAAAGTTCAATTCAAAATGTATTTTATATTTGACAAATTGCTATGCACATGCAGGTCAATTCAAAATGTATTTGCATAGCAAATTAACATGTGCATAAGGTTCATACAAAGAGAGACTGGATGTGCTTTACAGGAAACACTGCACAGTGCACACACACAATTACATGCAAAATAAATATGCAAAGAACAAAAACACCAGAATTGTATTGTACACTCCATTGGAGTATAAGGACACCTGGGTTAATTACACCACATTCCAAATTACCATTGTGAAAAACATAGGCCTAATTGCATAAATAAATTAGCATGTTAGTTAAGTATGTTTGGCCCTGGTACGGTAACCAGGGACATTATCTAAAGCCCTTTGCTGCATTGTTTGTTTGCCCTACAGTGAAGTCCATGGTATGAGTAAGCCATGTCTACTAGTTTACCCTTTGTATACAGTGGAAACCAATGATAAACTACAAATTGTTTTTTTTTTTGTTTTTTTTAACTAAATGTAATGATTTTTTTAAATTAATGTCATGAAGAAATCAAAGAAAAATCAAAGAAATTCCATAAATTAGAAAACAAATATACCATGTAAGAAGTATAGTGAGAATTGTGAGCTTGGTATATTTTCACTAGTTTGGGTCCCGGGCAAAATAGTTTGGGAACCAGTGGAGTAGAATACTAGAATGTCATCAGGATTGATCACAGATAGTACACTTTGACTATGAAGGGTAACCCTGGACTCCCCTGAAACTGTCCAGAACCTGTGAAGTCGTATTATTATTTGTATTATTATGTTTTGGTTTTGGTTATACTTAACTAATCAGAACAACCTCTGAAGGGGAGGTGCATCCTAAAATAAAAATAAAATGGGGAGAAAACCATAATATCTTATCAACAAGCTCACAACATGTCTCAAGCTTGTAGATCAGCTATTTTCAGTATAAGTTCTGAGTTCTCAGGCCTTACCGTACCTCCTGAGCAGGGCCCAAATTAGGTTCTGAAAACCTTATCTAAATCCATTCTGAATAAAATGGTTTCCATCTCCGGGGACCGAAAGATAAACACACACACACACACACACACACACACACACACACACACACACACACACACACACACACACACACACACACACACACACACACACACACACACACACACACACATTATTCCTACCTATGTGTATGCATGTCTGTGTATATTTGTGTGCTAGCGCACGTAGCTCGTTTGAATAAATGCAAATGAAGCCATCCAAGCTCTACCGCAGATTGGTGGCAGTGAATCTATCTCTCTCCAATTATGCAAACAAAGCATCTATTGTAGGCCAGTTACGTAAGCTGAAGAGGTGACATAATACCAACGTTCATTCTCAGATGAAACTGTGGCTATTTACAGTCATGCTTCAACTATTTCTTCACAATCAGAGGCATCAGTATACAATTAGTTAACAACACGTGGGATCTTACAGAATCATTTATTTATTTATATAGTTCATTAGAAAACTTATTAGATAGCTACCGTATCCTGCACTTTCAACCTGGTTGTAGCCTGTACGTTCTTTCTCCACAGCTGTAGATAGACGTGAACAAGTATGCTGCAGCCCCAATGCAGCTAGCTGGCAGTGAAATGTCAGACTTCCATAATGGTTGCATTACATCCCTGTAACATGACGCCACTGTAGTCTAGTCTTGTGAGCAGCATTGAGATCAATTTAAAGTTTGTTTATGTGATTCAGAAGGGGGCTGGCTGTCTTATAGCACTCGGGTGGCCCAGTGGTAAGTCCTTGCCCACCACCACAGAGGTTGTGTGTTCAAATCCACCGTTGTGTATCCAGCTTTGTCGACCATCTACTCTACACGAACACAGTTGGCCCGTGTTTGGGGGAGGAGGGTGATATTAGGTAGGTAGGTAGGTGGGTTTGTGTAGGTAGGTAGGTAGGTAGGTCGGTAGGTGGGTGGGTGGGTGGATGGTTATAGCTAGGTAGATACTGTATTCATCCCTGAGGAGAAATTAAGGTGTTACAGGTGTTCAATCAGAAACAAACAATGTGTTTTAGCACTAAACTAATAGCTTCTTCTGTCAGGCCTCATGAAAGATTCTTGAGAGTGAAACTGCTGCTGTCTTTATTTGAAATTCAATTTACATTTTGAACTGACTGAAGTGATGAATTATGCAGCCGGGTCTAAATGATTAATTACAATACAATACAGTCTCGTAATTAATAGTCTGTCTGTCTGTCTGTCCGTCCGTCCGTCCGTCTGTCGCTATTTATCATATAGCAGGGCATAAATGTTATAAGAAAATCACACCGCCCCCCTTACAAATCTCTCTCTCCTTTATATGCAGTATTTAAAGGCAATCGAGAAATATTTTCTGAAGCTCTGTTGACCCTTTTAAAAGGTCAGTGGCCTTTTAATTAGAAACCTTCCTCACAGTAGATTGACTCTGAAAGTGGTTGAGGGCATGGTCAACATGGTTTCTCATTATGTAGCGCTAGCTGTCAGTGTGCTTTATGTCTTGTAAAGGTATCTAAGAAGTGCTCTTTAGCTCTATCCCCCTTTGTGCTGTGGCTATGTTGAACTTGTACTTTTCCATAAATATATATATATGTATACAGGTACACACACACACACACACACACAAACACACATGCGCGTATGCATAGGCGCACGCACACACACATGCACGCTGCACGCACACACGTGTGCGCACGCACGCAAGACTCAGTTGTGTTCAATCAGCCATAGAGCTATACGCAAATTATTTCCACATTTCTCAAGATTCAAGATTCAAGATTCAATAATTTATTTGCCATGTCAACAAGTTGATAGGAATGGCTCTCTTGGGTAAAACAGTTCTAATCATATCCTAAACTACTTATTTTAAGCCCACGAAGCTATATGTTGATACGCCTCAGTTGTCAGTTGTAATGCTTACAGTCAGGGCCTTATTTTAATGGATAAAAGGTTATTCCACCCAATCTGTATAGTACAGTACAGTATGTTAATACAATATAACTGGTACACTGGTCAATCACATTGACCACTGTGACTCATTGTAATCTTGTAGGGCTGCAATGTTTGACTTTGTTTTATATAATAATAATAATAATAATAATAATAATAATAATAATAATAATAATAATAATAATAATAAAAAAAATAAAAAAAAAACAAGACAATACAAGATAAAATATAGAAACTAGAAAAAGTGCCCCTCTGGGGCACAGGTCTCCATGCAGGCCAGGTCAGGTTGTGGCCTCCTGGTGAAAATGTGAAAAGGAAAGGGTACAATTTCTTCTTACACCTTTGATCCACCTGTTGGTGGTGCTATAACAGGCCAATGTGAAAAGGGTGTGATTTATTCCTCAGCCTACTAGGAAAGTGCGTGAAATATCTCACATGAATTGCATGCTGCGCTCATGATTTGATGCTTTTTGTTCCAAACGGGCCAATCCTGCAAACTTTGAAAGCCAATTATAGCCATTTAGGATGGAATATGAAATATGGGACAGATCCGTCTTGAGCAAATGACTATAGAGATACTGTGTAACGATTTGCAGGATTTTTGGACAGAATCTGGAGGAGTAATAACAGTATAACAGGCCGTTCTGGAAAATCAACCGGGTTAACGGTGCCGGAGATTAGCTGGTAACAGACGGACGGACGGACACACACACACGGACATACGGACGGAGTGCAAAACATACTCTCTCCCCATGCCTTCGGCCTGGTGAAGACAATGAGGCTATAAAGTACAGGCACGATACTACCTTCTGTAAAAGGAACAAAATTATTCAATGAAGTCAATGAACTGTTGAGCACAGCAGTGCAGTGCAGGCCATCTAAGAAGTAGCTCTACTGACTGCAGCTCCATGGATCAATAGAAAAGCAAGAAAGCTGAGTTTGTAAAACAGTGTTTCCATGTAGTTTCCCTTTTGGGTCTTGAGCTGAAAACGTTTGGGAAAGCAATGAGTGGACAGAAGAAGAAACAGATTGAGGGTGTGTACTGTGAGTGAGAGGGTGTGCACTCTGTGCAGTGATGGAAAGTAAGTACACTTACTTAAGTAAGTTAAGTACACTTTTGAGGTACATGTACTTAACTTGAGGAATTCCAATTAACAATAGTTTATTTTTTTACTTCTACTCCACTACATCTCAGAGACATATTGGTACTTTTACTACACTACAAATATTTGAAAATGTTTGATAATAGTTACTTGTACTTTTCTAGATTTCTATTATTATTACAAAACATACATGAGCCATTTCTGCCCTATATATAGCCTACATTTTCTCTATTTTCAAAAGATTTGAATACATTTGAAAACCTGAAATG